>NC_056737.1:851144015-851296515 GCF_019279795.1 Protopterus annectens | reverse complement strand
AATCATGTCTATATGGACAAAGTATCAGATGGTATAATAATAAAAGGAAATCTTGGGATAAGGAATTGTTAGATATTCAAAGTAAATTAGACTCTTATAAACATAATAATAAAGAAAATATTATGGACAAGAAAGTTATTGAAGAAATAAACAAACTAAATGAGAAATACAAAGAAATTTTAACTCATAAAGTTAAAATAACTTTAGAGAAATACAAGTTTTTGCCTTATTCAATAAGCCCTAAATACTTACATAGACTTAAAAATAAAACAAAAAGGTTGAATAAACAAAACCATATCAAAGAAATCTTTTCTCTAAGGATCTAAGGAAAAAGAAGAATGTTTCTAGTATACCAGAAATACTAGATGAATTTAGAAATCACTTTCACAAAATTAACCATAATAATATTAACATGGAACCTAAAGATAAAATAAAGGAGTTTATAACCACAAATATGAATAAAAAGCTTAATAAACAACAGATTAAACTATTGGACAAGAGTATTTCATATACAGAAGTTATTACACAAATAAATAAGCTTAAATCAAACAAAGCACCGGGTAATGATGGTATTATACCAGAGATATATAAAATCCTTTCTAAAAATACATATTCATTAATACATAAGGTTTTTATTTTGGCCCAAACTGAGTTAATAACCCCCCATCTTGGCAATATACATTTATTTCGCCAGTTTTAAAATCTAATAAAGATCCAACTAGATGTTCTTCATATCGGCCCATCTCATTACTTAATGTTGATTATAAAATGTTTATGAATATCTTTGCTGATAGATTGAAGACAATCATTCCGGCATTATAGATATAGATCAGACAGGCTTCATTGTAAATAGAAATACTTTTGATAATATAAGAAGAACTTTAACATTAATAGATTTTGCAAATAGGAAAAAGAAAGATTTAACACTTATTAGTCTTGATATAAGTTCAGCATTTGATTCAGTAAGTTGGGACTATCTGTTTACCTTAATGAAGTGCACAAACTTCTCGGATGCATTTGTAAATCTAATTGAACATTTATACAAAGGAACGTTGGCTTATATTAAGGTAGGAACATATGTTTCACAAAAAATACCCATTCTTAAAGGCACAAAACAAGGATGTCCACTTTCTCCACTATTATTCACTTTAGTAATGGAGCCTTGGGCTAATTTGATCAGAAACAGTACTGACATAGAGGGTTTTGAAATAGATGAAAATACAACATCCAAAATTCAACTTTTTGCAGATGATGTTCTAATTACATCAGCAGGATCTAATTCTTCTATACAGTCTCTATTTGATAACATGATGAATTTTAGAAGTATTTCTGGTTTAATATTCAATGAAGAAAAAACTAAAATACTACCTATATATACACGAAAAAATATTCTCATTAGTGATTTTACTAAATATGTACCCAATTCAGGTCAGATAACTTATTTAGGTATAATACTATCTAAAGATATTAAATCTATTATATATAATAATTATAATACCTGTTTTCTTAATATACAAAATCTTTTTAATACCTGGAATAATATGTTTTTTACTATGGAGGAGAGACTTACAATTATTAAAATGATAATATTCCCCAAGATTTTATACTTAATACAATCAATAATACTTCCAACTACAAAAATAATTATCAAGAAACTGAACACACTAATGTTAAATTTCTTATGGGCACCTAATAGACCTAGGATTGCATTAAAGAAACATACTAATAGCTGGTCTCAAGGTATTTCTTTTCCAGACTTTAATTTATATACTATCTCTTCTATTGTAAAAGTTATTACTTTATTAATAGATCAGTCATATGTCACAAAATGGAAAGATTATTGGGAGCTAATTAGTATACACTTCATGAAAATCTCCTTAACACATAAAAATATGATTGTAAATAACTCCATGTTATGGTTACTAAAGGAATTTTGTACTTCACCTATTACACCTAAACATATGGTTTGTTACCCATTAAATATTATTATTAGTTATCGTAACTTTATATTCATGCACCCTAAGTATAGGGAATGGAATTTTATTGTATTTCCTATAATGTATGCTCAGGGTATGCTTTTGTCATCTACTTCTGAAGGAACTCATTTAGCTATAGATAATGATCTAAAGTACTGGTATCAGTTGATATCTGATAATAAAGTTAAAATCTAGATTTCTTAAAACAAGAATTTGATCTAAGAGAAACTTGCTGGTTAGAGGTTCAGACCTTTAGACAACATCTCATTAATAAAATAGATTTAATGTCTATAACTGTTAAAGAATCTTTTCCAACACTGATTGATTACTTGATATTAAATTTACAACATAAAGTTTCTGATAAAGGTAAACTTTCATACATACATAAAGTTATCAGACAAGAAACTTTTTACAGTGTAGATTCATACTGGAATTATTTCACTTCTATTAATGGGGACCCACCAAATCAACAAGATAAACAATATATATTGGAATCTGCTTATAGAACTATGTCTTCCATTGTCTGGAGACTTTATACATGGAAATTTTACATAGATCTTTTATACACCTTTGATGATGAATAAAATAAATAATAAAGATAATCTATGTAAGAGATGTAATGTAGAAATTAATGCTGACTGGGCTCATATGTTTTATGACTGTATAAAATTGAAAGAATACTGGAAGTCAATTAATGAATTTTTGCAGGCTCTTTTACAGATAATTTCATTATTTCTAAATCTCTTATATTATTCAACACACCTGTACCTCAAAGTGTTAAAAGGTTAAGCTTCCCTTGTTATGGTCTATTCTAGCAGTGGCTAGGAAAATAATAACTAGAAATTGGATTTCAGATACACCTCCTTCGTTCAATGAATTTAAAAATGTTATGAATATAGTGTGCCATATGGAAATAAACACAATTAGGACTAGAACAAACAGAAAAACATCTTATTTTATTGTATGGGATAATTTACAAAATTTGTTAAAAAAAATTTAATTTCAATAGCATGGTATTTTAGTTTAATTAATTGATCTGATTGTAGTGGATGTCTTTGTAAATACTTTAGTTGTTTTGTTGAATATTATAATAATACCTATTTTTAATTACTTGTATAAAATTGTTATGATATTTCTCTTATATGTTAAAACAATAAACCTGTTTTGAAAAAAAAAAGAAATGGTGGTGGCTAGGGATAGTAGGCTCCTTTTACCCTGTATCAAAGGTACAGGGTTTGAGCCTGAATACCTCTAGCCACCAAGCCTATTATATGGGGGCATTTACACACACACACACACACACACACACACACACACTCCTACCCTGAGTAGTCATCCTCTGTTGTTGCTGCCAGTAGTTCCCGTTCCTCCTCCGTCGTTGCTGCCATTAAATAATAACTCTGCCCTGAGTAGTAATCCCTGCTTGCAAACTCTGCCCGCTCGGCAAACTGCTGTTTTAGTGCTGTTCTAGCAGTTCCACATTCCCGCCAGCCGGAAATGATGATGTTTGATGTTCCTTGAGTGCTCAATTCTGACTGGCTGGTAGCTTGATGGAGCTGACATCATTGCGCACATGATGACGACAGTGCGAAAATTTAAAAAAAGCAAAAAAAAAATCAGAAATGAAGGGTGTCACTCGAGAATCGTGGCACCCCTTCATTTGGACCCCAAAACTCAGAAAAAAATGAGTAATTCAGAACAGTTGGGAGGTCTGCTTCTCATGTGGAGACTTGGGCATTGCTCTTTCAAACAGATAGCACCCCAGTAAATAAAACTCCAAACCTCCTAAGCTCTACCCCCTTTTTAACCCAGATTAGTAAGCATTTGGAACCATGGATTTGCACTTCTCATTTGTCTCTACAGCCAACTTGATTGAAGTGTGTATTCTGAGACAATGTAGCAGTTGTTTATGACACCCACCTACTACATCAGCAAACTGACAGTGTGTGAGAGATGTCGTTATATAATGTTATTAGAGGCAAACGTCATACATGCAGCTACTACACATAACAAGCAGGTTGTCAATACCACACAACACTATACTAAACCAATCACATACAGCTCAGACCAATCACATACACCTACCTGTCCTGAGTCTCTTAATACTTTTATTGTTGGGTTGGAGGAGAAATGCCATTTATAAAGATATTACAGAGTAAAGATACTGTGAATTTATTAAAAGGGTATGGCTTGTGCTGGAAAGACCCGTCTCCCATGATAACCCCATTTGCAGTTCAGAGACATGTTGGACATGATGAATTAAGACCTCATTATCAACTAATTTGCATGTTAAAAATGTAGAAAGGTTTCTTAACTATGCTCACCACATAATGGTCAAGGGAGAGGGATCTATCAACTAAAAAGATTTGATAGTGCAGATTTTTACATAATGCAAGTGAGAAATCAGCTATTATGGCAACAAGCAATGCAGGATCTTGGGTATTCAGAGGTACAGTATAAGCATGTCTTCTAAAATACACTGTTTTTTTCATGGCTTCCAAAGTTATAAACTCCATAAGGCAGATCCCACCTCATAAATGCAACAGTACATCAAAGAGTATATATCAAACGTTCTTACGAGAGCAAAATAAGTACATAAATAACTACAACAACAAGAATGATATAACAAGCACACAAATTATATGAAATGAATGATATGAAAATATTTTCCATCTAAATGGGGAATCTGAAATGCAATGTCACATGTAGCACCTCACTTTAATCTTTTTAAAAGGCTATTTCACTGCTAATTACATAAGAAGCAAAAACAGAGACGATATGCTAACAAGCATACCACATATCTTTTCAGTACAATGTCAAAGAATATACTTGGAAGTTATAAAGCCATAAAAATGCTCACTACATGATGGTCTGTGGTGAGCAAAATATATATATATATATATATATATATATATATATATATATATATATGTAAATATAATATATATGACTCTTTAGTGTAGTCAGCCAATATTTATAGGAGGTATGAGGAAACTGGAGTACCGTGAGAAAAACCCTCATGGAGAAAGATTGAACATGAAAAATTCACAAACAGTATGGACAGAAATAAAAAACTGAGCATCAGACCCTGGAGCTGTGAGGGAGTGCTCTTCACCACTGAGCTACCATGCTGCCCAAGAAACAATGCCTAACAAATGATTTAAAGGACTGGGTGATTCTTCTCACAAATAGAAAAATGCACAAAGTGTATTACAAATGATTGAAATATGTATATAAAACACATACATTCAATAAATGCACATAAACCCATCAGCCAACTGCAGTGGTGCCCTCCAAACTTTGTATTTTAAGGAAATAATGGCCCTTCCAAGGTTGAGTAGGCCTTGCACTTTTGGAGTTAGTCCTCAGATCAACCATGGGTTGTCCATTGTTTCACTATTACATCCACTCTGTTGGACATTATTACTTATGCATCAAATATTTGCTAAGGCTTTCACCTGCTGTAGCTCTTTTACATATGTTATTATATAAAAAAATGTAAGCTGCTAATGTGGATTCAGATTAAGACTGATGTTTGGCATTTTCTAAACAAATGCTTCAGTCTTCTGATGTACTTGTGCATTATGATGGTAACAAGCCAGTTATACTGTCCTGTGATGCATCTCTATGATGACTCAGTCAATTTCTTCATTAAATTTCAGTGGGATGATTGAAACTTAGTACACAATGGTTGTTTGGGTAAATGATATCTGTAAGTGCTGCACTGTTGCTGAAGTAGTATTCATGACAGATGCTGGTAAAACCTGTATTCTCCTGAAGCCTCTCTAATTAGTGGGTTTCATCTATTTACTTCTGTTGGTAGTTATCAAAACTACAATGTTTAAGCCTTATGAGCAGCCAGCATTGTAATTCTGCTATAAACAAAACAAATAGTTTTGCCATAGTACATGAAATGTTTAGTAAGATGCTCTAAAACTGGTGACCAAAGATAGATTCTGACCTTAAAAGGCATTAAGTACTTTTGTTATATGAAAGGGTATCGGAAGTGCATAGTGCTTTTCCTGTGCATCCATGGGAATGTATGGAGAAATTATGAAAAATACTATTTCATATTTATCATGCTGACCTATTTCTTTGAAAATATTTCTGGCCATTATGGATGCTTATGGAAGTAAATGGATTATATGTCCTACAACAACGGTGTCATTAGGCACAAGTATTTAAAACGTAAATAAAAACTTCAGTACTCTTGGAATAGAATAAATGATTACATCAGACAGTACACAGGTCTTTACATGTGCAGAATTTACAGGAGAATAGAATTATTCCCAATATTTCTTAGTGTCATCATTGATCAAATTGATTACAGAGATTTATGAAAACCTGAGTTATAGTTCCTTTGAAATAAGATTAAGGAGAGCTTTGCGCAATGATTACACTATATTATGTCAAGTACTGCATTGTCATCTGCTGAGATGTTAATAGGCAGGAACACTAAATTTATCTTGTACTTTCCAATTTCACAAAGAAGGTTTGTGGCAAAATGTCTTGCAAGAAATATCTGGGTAACATATAGTGCCTGCAAGCTTCTGAAATAAGACATATGGCAAACATGATAGCTGTACAGAGATATTGCAAACCTTGTTTTATCAAAGCATCATGCTAAATACAAACATTTTATTTGGAAGTTATATAATTGTTTCAGTGCATTGCCTCTTGAATCCATAACATATCTGCCTTTAATAATGCACTCAGTCCAAATCCAAAAAAAAACAGACTCCACTATGCATAAACATTTTTTGCTCTTGTTTGAGTTCTTCAGAACAGGAGAAGCAGAGAGTCTGGCTATGCCCTGAAAAACTCAAAAGATGATTATACTTTAGGGGGTAGGTACTGAATAAAGTTGAAACAAAAGGGGAAAGTTCCACAGAAGCTATATGTTGGACCTAACCACAGCAACCATGAGCAACCAAAAGACAAAAACTATCTATTCAGGGATATTTGCAAACCTTGCTTTAGAGAGTATCACATGAGATGTTCAAATGTCCCCTTGAAAAAATAAAGTGTTTCAGCACCTGGCTGTTGAACACACAATAAATTGCAAATGCACTCAAGCCAAAAATCCAGACTTCACTAGTTATTGACATTTTCACCCTTATTTTGTAGCATCAGTATAGCAATCATGGAAAGTCAAGCATTTTGTGAAACGCTCAGTTTTTCAAAAATCTGGCTGTATAGTTATCTTATTGGATAGTATCACACAGAGTTGAAACTGGACAAATGTCACAATAAATGCATATAACAGACTCTGGTGCATGCGTGCGCGTACACACACACACACACACACACACACACACACACACACACACACACACACAAAATACTTCTCTTTATCAAGGCATCACTGGTTCTTGAATATACAATGATACACTGAACTCCACAAATCAGACAAGTTATTTATTGTATTTTAATGGGTTCATAGGTAAGTACTAGGCTAGCTAACCTTATAGGCTATTTTAAGCCTAGCCAAGTTCCCCTTTAAAAGTGAGAATTAAACACTGTACCTGGCATTTGTGATGTTAACACCTTACCTATTATACCAACCCCGACCCAGATTTGTCTTTGTTTGAGTTCTCCTATATAAGGTAAGTGAACAGTTTGTGTGCTGTGACATACTCAGCTTAACAGAAAGCCTAATGTATATTTACCTTGAAGATGGCTCCAAATAAGTGAATACAAAAGAGCAAAGTATCATGTTTGATTGTATACTGATGATCCCAAATAAGGACAAATATGTCTGTAGCTAATGCAGTATGGCTTGTTCATCTGATTGCACCGTTATAGATCTTGTGCCATTGTGCAGTCAAGATACAATGTACTGAGCTGGATCTATTTCAGTTGTTAGAGTTTTCAGAAATTTGCAAGTCACATCAATGAAACAATATGGTCAAATTTCCGAAAACTCAAACATTAAAAAACCCCCACAACAATCTATCTTTTTTATGTTTTTGCAGACGGGCAAACCCCCCTGCACCCCCACACCCCTGAACATCATATATACTAACTCCGAGATCACACTGCATTGAGGAAAACAGTAAATTTCATAATCCTCACTGTATCACGATCTCTATTCAAAAGCTTAGAGTTTTCAGAAATTCAATCATATCATCTCACTGATATGAATTTAGTGTTTCTGAAAACTTGATCAACTGATAAGGATCCAATGTGCCACTTCTATTTTTTTCAGAGAAACTGTTCATATTTCATTTGATGCTTTGATAGAGGCAGTTTTTTTTAAAACATTTTGTGCAATTGTTACTGCGTTTTACTGGGGTCTGTCTGGTTGGGTTCTATGTGAATATGCTGTAGAAATTTGCTGTTTGTTTGGTAAGTAGAGAAATTCTGGTCCAGGATCAATGGTTCAGTCCTGGTTTTCAGTCTGTGTCTGTGTGGAATTTGTACATTCCTCCTATGCCTATGTGGACATTCTCCAACTTGTTCAGTTCCATCCCACAAAACAATTACATGATGGTTGAATGAGAATTCTAAAGTGACTCTGTGTACTGTATTTACCTTTGCATTGTGGCATGGGTCATGGCTGAAAAGGAACTATGATGACCAGGTATCACTTAGCTGGTTAACAAATTATTACAATAAAAATAAATTAAAACAGATGCCTTGGAAATAATTAATGTGTCCGGTCCTGGGAGAATTGTGAAACAGCATACTAGTCAAATTTTAAAAGGAAACAGGGACTGGCGGAGTGATACTACACTAGGCGAATCTATGAATCCAGGGAAGCGTTGGAGTCCACCTCTGACACTGACCTTTTTGTGCAGCTTACTAAACCTTTCATGTAACTATGACAAAAATATTTGTTTTGCTTATAGTGGAATTACAATGCTGGCTGCTCATAAAGCTTAAACATTGTAGTTTTGAAAACTACCAACAGAAGTGAATGGATGAAACTCTCTAATCAGAAAGGCTTCAGCATCTGTCATGAGTGCTAGTTCAGCAGCAGTGCAGCACTTACAGGTATCATCTATCCGAACAACCATTGTAGACTAAATTTCAATCATCCCACTGAAAATGAACAAAGAAATTGACTGACCCATCATAGAGATGCATCACAGGACAGTATCATTGGCTTGTTACCATCATAATATACAAGTACATCAGAAGATTGAAGCATTTGTTTAGAAAATGCCAAACGCCAGTCTTGACCTGAATCCACATAACAGTTTACATTTTTTATGTAACAACATATGTGAAAGAGCTAGCACAGATGACAGCCTTAGCAAATTTTTGATGCATAAGTAATACATAATGTCCAACAGAGTGGATGTAATAGAGAAACAATGGATAACCCATGATTGATCTAAGGACTAGCTCCAAGGGTGCACAGCCTATTCAACCTTGGAAGGTCCATTATTTCCTTTAAACACATAGCCTGGAGGGCACTACTGCACTTGGCAAATGGATTTCTGTGTATTTTCTTGAATTTATGTGTTTTATATGCACATTTCAATCATTTGCAACACAGAACTACTGCAGGATTTTTATGGTGGTATTTTACAGTTCCCTGAATGCATTATTCTATAGGTTCATGGGTTCATAGATACTTCCTCTTTGAGGATCTCAAGAAGCCTAGGCTTACATTTCCATGGTAGTTTCTAGTCCTTATAGTTTTGTATACGTATAACCCAGAGATGGCTCAAACAAGAATATACTGAGACATTTACATGCTTCTCCTATCCATGAGGAACAATGGTGCTAAACTTGATGTGAATTTGTGGTCATCCATTTATTCATCCAAATTACATTTGAATAAAGTAAGATAATTACTTTGCTTTGTGTGGAGTGGAAGCAGTATTCTCCGTAATACAAACTTATCCCTCCAACATGTTCTATTTATTTTGCAAACGAGATTGAGATCCTTTGAGCATGTATTTATGATTCCATTGGACTTGTGAATGTGGAGCAGGTAAAGGCAGAACAGAGTTTGGTGAAGCTCTATACAAAATGCCATCTCTCTGTAGCCTGTATGATGCAGATGGAATCATGGACAAGGCTTATAATGTATCATGGACAAGGCTTATAATGTTGGAGTGTATAACAGTAGTTATAAAGAAATAAAACACATATGCAATGCACAATGCATGAAAAAACAGTATTATGATTTGTTTTCTTTCTGTTAATTGATGTGTGCCTGTGTCTTAAGTGATATGTTAATAAAGGTGTTAAAAAAGATGGACAACCCTTTGAGATTGTCTACATGCTTTTTACAATTTAGGCAATTTAGGTCCTTGATTTTTAGGAGGAAAGCATTGTGGTCATTTTGGTTTTGACAAGTGTTTGTATAGATACATACCAAAACATACCAAAACGGGTCTATATTACGAGATCAAAATTCCGTTTCAGTGACCACCACAACACCGACACGTATAGCACAAACTACGGTAACGGCGAACGTTCAAAACCGTGAAACACGAAATGTTGAAGTGTCATGATTGGCCTGTCTGCAGTATAGCTCCGTAAGGTAAGTGTGCAATAGTTACGGACCTTAGGGTTAGGGTGCAGGTTAAGTTAAGTGCATAGATAGGTAATGTATGTAAGGTTTAGTTTAGGGTTAGAAGTAGGGTTTTGTTAACTGTATGTGTATGGATTATTTGTTTTGTTTGGGGATATGTCTGTAGGGTAAGTGTGTGATAGTTATGGACCTTAGGGTTAGGGTGCAGGTTAAGGTAAGTGCATAGATAGTAATGTATGTAAGGTTTAGTGTACGGTTAGAAGTAGGGTTTGGTTAGTGTATGTATGTGTTTTATTTATTATGTTTGGGTATGTAGTATGTAGTGCATGGTGGTGTTGGCCGACTATGACAATTCGAGATTTGAAATTCGTGGTTTAGGGGGCTCAGCGTATTTGTGGTTCGGGCTATGTGTGTTGGTGTTGTGATGTTTGATGATACAGGTTTTCAATGTCGTAATATAGACCCACTAAAAGGGGCATTGTATTCAATGATAGACCTCCCTTACAGCAGTAGTCAAAGGACAGTTCATTGTTGACAGAGGTTCCAAAGTCTCTAACTATAAGATCAGTTTTCCAAGGGGCGGGGGGTTACCAAACTGTGATAGAAATGGAGAGTAAGGCAAACATACCAGATCCTATTTTTTAGCCAGTAGTAATAATATTTGCTAATGTGAGAAGGTCACCTGCATATCCTAAAGACTATGATATTTATACATTTGCTAGAAAGACTTAAATAACTTGAATATACAATACAGTGTTGTGTCTTTAAAGGATAGGAGTATGGCAATGTATAATATAAGAACACTGCCTAGCAGCATTATACCAATGTTGTTTCCTTTCTACAAGTGTAGTTTGTTCCACTTTATGTATGTTTATATATCAAGAATCAGCATTCGCTGATCTGATTCTGATTTTGCAGACTAGTAGAAAATGAGGTGTCTAGAATAAAAAAATCTTCACTTTTATTTATCACCTTCAGTTCATTGGGATATCTTAATTCAATTTGGGAAATATGATCTTATTTTATATTGGTTGATGCATTTTATTTCCCATATGACTGGCTACATTTGTTTGGAGGGAGAGGAATCACCAGATAAGTTAGGTCAGGTTTAACTGGCTGAAACTGCTTTGTTGTTTTCTGATTGGATGAATAGATTTTTTTTCATATGATTAGTCAAAGTGTGAATGGTCATAGTTGTTAGTGTAAAATGGGTGCAGTTTGCCAAAGTGAGGTATATATGGAGAATCGGTAAAGTGTTTTACGTCTTAGTAGTGATAGGATTCTGTTGATATGTTTGTAATGAACATTGCTTAAGTAATAGTGCCCTTGTAATGTAAATCTTGCAACAACTATCATTTTATAAAGTAAGTAAAAATCACAGAATGTTCTTCCAGAGTGTGTTGTGCAGTATAAATTAGACAAGCATTTAAGCATCCTAGGCATGGGTAGAATCTGACAAAGGATGATAGGGTGGGGAGGCTCAGCTACCTAAATGCGTGCAAACATCGTTTTAATGAGAAGGCCTCTGAGGCTTTTAACTGCAAATGTTTGTATGTTTCTATGTATGTTCTTTCTGTACAATAAATTAAAACAGACTTGCTGTATGCAAACAATTTTGCAGTCAAAACTCAAACATATCTTTGACTATACTTCTTCTCATAATGGCATAGCATTCTGCTATTCAAATGCAAAGAAAGGCTTATGACTTATACTGCAGTTTGGATCTGTGAAATATGTGCCAACCACTTAGCCGTCTGTGACTACAGGTGAGTTTCCATTTACTCAGTATTTTACATGGGTAAAAAGAGTGCCAACCACTTACCCATCTGTGAGTACAGGTGAGTTTGCATTTACTCAGTATTTTACATGGGTAAAAATAGTGCCAACCACTTACCCATCCGTGAGTACAGGTGAGTTGGCATTTACTCAGTATTTTACATGGGTAAAAATAGTGCCAACCACTTACCCATCCGTGAGTACAGGTGAGTTTGCATTTACTCAGTATTTTGCATGGGTAAAATAGCAGCACTTCTGGCTTGTGCATATGTAATATTCCCTCATTCAGTTAATATTTTACATGGTGAAAGCAGCAGACGTGTGTTACTTCTGCATTAGTACACTTCCCTTTATTCATATTTCCATTATTAGATGTTATATGCATGCTGGATTTCAAGATATTCTAGTCATAGCTTCAGTGTTACAGTCTAAAGTTCAAGGTTAAGTGCTGAAGTGTTTTTATGTACAAAAATATATCAGTATAGTAATATAATAAATATCTTTCCTTTGCCTCTCTGCCTAATCTTTTATTATGTTACTTTGTCTGCCAAGTCATTTATTTTAGTTTGCAATGAATGAGTGATGTTCTTCTCTGGAAGGAAAACTTGCCTAATTTCTCCTTATATTCTAACATAATGCATATACCATAGGATTATAACACTGAAAATAAAAATAAAAGATAAAAAAATCAACTTCAGAACCAGACAATGAGTGAATAAATGAATGTTATGTTTTTTTTTTTTTTCAAATATATTTTTATTGAATTTTACACACTTTTCAAACATACAAAGTAAAAAACTGTAAGTCATTACAAGAAGCAGTAAAGTATAGGTATATATGTAACAGTTAGTACAAAAACTATGCATTTATAAAACAGCAGTTATCTTGCAGGGAAACTTACATCTTAGACACCAATATAAGCAGTAAAGACCCCCAATAACCTATTACAGTCAAAGTCTAGAGATACAAATGGAAAGTGGCTTGGAAGGAAGAATATATGACTGTCTTAAGAAGAAAGAAAAGCGGTAAGGAGAATGTTATGTTTTTTTTGTCTGCATATTTACTGAATCATGTATTTTGAGTACAATACTATGCATTGTTAAATATAATAACATATGTAGTCGAAAAACATTAATTTATCTTGTGGTATTCAGCTTTCTGTAACTTAGTATGCAACAAAAAGAATAAACCAAAAACATATCAAAATAGTTGCTATATGGTAATCAGATGATGGCGCACAGATTAATTTCCAAGCATAAAGTTCTGTGACCTTTGTAGTTCAATATGTTGAAAGGCATAACACATGTGACTTTTTCCTTAAGTTGTGATGGTCTCATAGCTTATTAGTATAAGGTTGAAGTCCCTAGTATGAATAGTGTTGAGTTTTTATACAGGGTATTGAAAATACGACAGCTCCAGCAAGCTGGCTGTGTGAAGCTTGACTTTGAAAAACTGGTTATTGATACACATCCATCTCTATTAATAGAATACTCTTGTGTCTAGTAGTGGTATGAGGACAGTTCACTGTGGACCTAATCAGAGAGTATTTACTGACTGGATCCCATTCATTGAATGCTGAAGCTGACGTACTGCTAGTGACTGCAAGTTCTGTTGACTGAATAGTAACATCTTTTCTGTATCCTTTTCACCTCTGTGTTTGATTGCCACCAAGCCTGTGCCTTGAGTCCATTTTTTCCCTGTAGTGGGTATCACCGTTATATGGATGAGAACCAACAAGATAGGCTGTGACCTAAGTAGCAGTGGCAGGGGATTGTGCTCTTGCTGCCATCCTGATAACGAGAACATTTCTGTTAGAGCCATAACCAATGTAACCAGTTCCATCACTATAGAGTGTTGTGCACTTTCCCCTTACTTGTGTCTGCTTCCACCCACAAGCTATGAGGGCTACTGTCACCAGACTGCAATTGCCATACTCATGTCCAGTTTCTGGCCATTTGGGTGCCATGCAAGCCTCCATTTGTATGGTGGTAATTGACTGTGTGAAGAATGTGAAGCATGCACTGTATGCTTATCCCCATCATCATCATCTAGCCAACAGATCCTGGGGTTTGAGCTGCTAATTAAACGTGGGTCATGGGGCAGGGGTATACAAAGGACTTTATCTCCCTTTGCCATTGTGCTGAGTATGATCTGTTGGAAATCATACAGACAATGAGAATGTAAAACACTGCATTACATACTTCTACATCCATTTTTTCATGTTTATCTGAAGTCAGAGACATAATATATACATTGCAAAGTGTGTGTAGGACACAGACCCACACACTGGGAGGAGGTGCAGTGACATTGAACCTTTCAAAACCACCTATTTAGCTGTGCTTTCTTAAGTATATTGACCTATCTGTGGTTGCTTGAGCAATGTAGATGTTGGTGAATGTAATTAGTTCATTGTGAAATGATCACTGGGGACCTCAATGTGTTTGGTCTTTCAATAGCTTGGTGGCAGTTTCTCTAGACACAGATACATGCACCATAATGATGTGGCCCGTACCTTTGAAAGCATGATCAATACAATTGGTAGGTAACTGAAAACTATGATGTAAATCAACAGTGAGAATTACAGAATGGAAAGCATACTGTAGTTCTCTTCAACTTTGTGGATGCTTTTGGACTATGTATTTATTTCCTTTAATAAACTATTGCTGAAAACATACTGTCTAGCATAAAAAAAAATGAATTTCAGCATTTTGCAAAATGATGAACACTTAAAACACAAGCAGTTTAAAACATTTTAAAAATCTAATTTTTATAACAAATCGACATCAAAGAATCATCTTTCTGTAAAGTAGTGTTTCACATAGAAAGTTTGAAAATTTGAAAGTACGATTTATAATGAGCTCCTCAATGACAAGTTGCTGAAAGACAGCTTGCCCAAAACAGCTTCTTTAAAGCAGTTTTCTGAACAGTGAAAGGTGTGGGAGTCTGTACTGCCTGCATACTGCTGCCTCAAGTAATGATATCTAGGGCAATAACAGTCCCAGGGGATGTAATAATTATTTTCATCCATGTGTCTTTTGGCAGCTTACCATTTTAGAGGGCACATTAAACAAAATGTACATTGCACCACACATTCTAGTGTTTGTACTGAAATTGTGCAGAATCAAAATGTCATTATACACATTGTCTGCAACTGTAATCAGTATAGAACCAACAATATAATTAAAGGTATGCATTTAAGGAAAGGAGAAATGCCTTGAACACATACAGATGTGGTATACTTTGAAAACTAAATTGAAAAGCACAAACACTATATACTTTGCAAGGGAAAACATGAGACTGTACAAATGCAGTAGTCATACTTAGCAAAAAAAAAGTTTTTATAATAGTGGCAGAAAACTACATTCTTAGGATTTCTGATTCTCCACAAACAAACCTATGAAGCTCATATAACTAAATTCAAACACAAGTAGCTTGTTGTTGCAGACCATAATACTTACCCTATTTTGTAAATAAGCAAAGTAGAGGGATACGACTAATATCAGGAAATGCAGTGAATATTAATGGACACAATTCCATATCATGCCCACTGTTGCAAGTGATATTTGAGAAGGACTTGAACTCTAAAGTCAGCAAGTATGAATATGTGGCTGAAGAAATGTCTGACATAGAAGAATTCTGAATCAAGACCATAGCTCTCAACCTCTGGGCACAAAAAAATCTGGACAAAGCCAGAAATAATAGGGGGACAAAACCCCCAAAGTAGGGACAAATTTTAAATATTGCTGTTATAAACTTAGAAAGTTGATAAAATGCAAGGTCTTGCATTACCATGCATTGATTTCAGTCCTCACTTATTTGCCACAAAAATCCAGAAAACCACAAATTTTATGAGGAACAGATCAAAAATATGAAGCAAAATCTGGACAGTTGAGAGGTATGATCAAGACATGTTTGCTGCTTAGAGTATTTAAAGCACCATTAGGAGAGAAAGCATGAATAACAAGCTGGATTTTGTGGCAGAAACATCTCATTAGGTTCATAGGTTCATAGATTTATAGTAGGCTACTGATCTGATGGGCCATTTGTAGCCTAGCCACAAGATCCCAAGTAGAATTTGCCACAAAAACAATTAATACCAGTCCCCAACATCCATGTTATGCCAAAAACTCAGGGAGCTATTCTGCTTTACATCCACGTGGAGTCTGTTCCATGAAGAGGGATTCTTTGTGACAGATATCTATCTCAGCAGCAGGTCCTCTTTATATTTTAAAAGTTTAGATGTCTAGAGTGGGTATTTAGGGTGTTATTAGTTTTGTCGGTATTTAGTAGGTCATAAGATTATTTGAGGCTATGTATGCCAGACAGAGGTCCCATCTCAGAAATTGATAAGAAATGGAAAAGAGTTAGGGTGCTTTATAGCAGATGTGGTAGCTCAAGGAGGACATGGTTTTAATTGACTTAGTAAGGAATTGCTGTGGTCTCTCAAGCCATTCCATATGGTTAGACAAGTACATGCACAATGGGGCATTATACTTTATTATTGACCTGGCAAGGGGGAGAGTGACTTCCTTGGACCTAGACAATACATCCCTTGTGATTAGTCTGCCTACAACAAAAGATTTCCTAATAACAGTGGACACATGGTAGTGAACCGATAGTTTGTTGTTTATGAAAGTACCTAAGATTCTAACAACGGAGTCAGTTTTTAAGGGGGTGGTACCTATGTGATACGAGAATGGGTATGCGAGCACACCAAGAATACAGTGCTACATTTCTTGGCATTTAGTTTGAGTCCATCATCCAAGCACTGCTTGTTAGTGTGTGTGTGTTAGGCTCTCTAGGAGCATCTAGAGGTCATTTGGAGAATTTATGATAGCTCCAAGTTTGCAGTCATCAGCAAATGTTGTCAGCCACTGGCCTTTGGTATCATCCTTGATATCGTAGACATACCTACCAAAGTGAAGTGGTCCCAGGACTGATCCCGGGGAGATACTGCTAGCGACTACTCTTTTTTGATGATAGCAGAGCTGGATCATGGTCAAATGGGTCCCTAAGCAACGTAATGAACCAGGCCACCCACAGCCATTCCAATGTCCCTTTACTTGACTGCCTGTCATCATTTATCATAAACCTTGTTTAAACCTGTCAGCATTCCTACTGTTTTCTTCTTCTTTATTTTTACAATGATTACAGAAATATGGATTTAATTTTAAAACCTTTATTTCATATTTTAGAGCACAAACACTGATGGACATTTGCTAATTAAAACAAAACAGTCTCATATTGAAAACAGACTTAACATTGGCAACAGTAAATTCTTCCCTTGAAACTAACATGCATTGAAAATGCATCTGTCCAGTCGGTGAATTAAGTGTACCTTGGACACCAGGTTGTTTTCAAACCATGGGCCTCCTGCACACATTTTAGGGCCATGAATAATTGCATTTGTTCTTTGATTCACCTTCCTGTTTGTTTTAAGTTATACTTTCTTGTTTAATACAGCAACATTTGTTTAAAGAGTATGTTTTAAATGTTTCCAGTAAGCAGTAAAATATATGGAGCAATAATGACCAAAGTACCAATACTAGCATTATAACTTAAGATCCAGGTATGTGTAACTCAGTTTAGAAGAATAAGAAAAGTTAACCACCTGATAACAGACTCTAAATCAATATGCACAATTGCTGCAGAAGTAAGTGCTATCTGAGTAATTCCACATTAAAGATGGTTACTAATGCAGAGGTTGCTGCTGGAAAACTTTGCATTTCAGTGCTTCATCTGAAAATACAGTGGCTGCTGCCCTTGAAAAATAAATTGTCTGTGTTGCATTAAATAAATAAGTGTGCTAATGATAGTACCATATTTCCTTAAATAGATCAGTTATGCAATAGAGGATGGCTGGCAAAAAAAAAAAGACAACACATTCATAGTTACTAGGCATGTAGTCATTTTAAGGAGCCTATACTAAGTTTCCATTTGCTGCAAAGCACTGTTTGGTTATGTGACTTGCTTAGTGTCACACAGTAGGTATATGAAGGTGGAAAGATTCAGACCTTGCACCCTTGCCACAGAAAGCAGATTACTAACAACTTAGAGCTTTAGTAATCTGTGCTTACTGTCTGAGGAACAGTTTTTAACTAAATGTAGAAATATCTTACAATCCATTCTTGTAGAATGGACTGTATCACAGTATTATGCAACAATGACTACATAATGGATGTTGAAGATCAGACTGTTCTGATCATCATTCGAAATAATGCAGACCACATGACGTGACAAATGTCGACCCCTTCACAGTTGCTGGAGGCTGTAAAAAATACTGTAAAATATTTAGACTATTAAAATGCAACATGTTTAGACTAATACACAATCAAGGTCTATTAATGAATCCAGTCATTATTTAGTGCCATTAATAAATAATTAGAGAGAATATAAAAGCAACAGCTTTTGTAAAACAAACCACAAATCAGACAAAAATAATAACTATTACTGTGTACAATTTGATGTTTTCTTGAGGGGTGGGGGTCTAACATGCTTGCAAGATGGATAGATCTCTTTTTAACCTCCCTATATCCTCTCTGTCATCAAGAATAGCTATCCCTCTGACATCACTTAGTAAAGGTCTAACCTACTGGAATGGCTAGTAATGCTGTATTGTTGCAGCAACATTTTCAGAGTCACAGCCAGATGTACAAATGGGTCCCTGTGCAAGGTAATAAATTAGGTCCCCACCAGCCATACCAATATTCCATTACTTGGCTTTCTGTCCCTAATTACAGTAATCACTGTTCAAACTTGGCAGTGTGCATACTATTTTCTTCTCTACTTTTAACAGAGATTTGGCTTTCATTTAATACTTTTATTTCAATTTTTCAGGAAAAAACACACAAACAGTCAATTTCCAAACAAAACAAAACACTTTGAAAACAGTATACTTCTCTTCCCTTGAAAATCACATTTAGTGAGAATGCATCTGGCAACATAATAAAATAAAAGAGATGTGCTTGGATTCATACTCAAATAACATATAATGGAGTACTAATTAGCATCAATGTGAACGGTGCAGGAATCAAAAGACAAATCTGTAACACTTTTGCTTATAGCTTGGGCCAACCCAGGAGTACTGCCTGGAGAAGTAACTTGGCTGAGTCACATAGAAAACAAATACAAGCTGAGGGAATCAAACCATGTACTAATGGAAACAGGTCTTTAACAGCTCATATTTCTCTACTAAATGCTAAAAAAATGGGTTGGGTTAGTTTAAGCTATTTACCTCATAGACAAGAGGTACTGGGTTTGATCTCACTAAGGAAAGTTGGCAGGGCAGCTAGTCTAGTATTTGCCTATAATGTTTTGTAGCCCAAACACTGTGAATTTTATACTTGTGTGCATGCAAAAATAAGCTAAATTAAAAATGTATTCAGAGCTTAAATATTAACATTAAACCTCTAGATGTCATGCTGTCCAATTTATTCACAGCTAAATAATAAACACAGTATCAGTATTCAACAGGAGAAGGATACTAAGGATCACATCCAAAAAACTTGGCTCATATAATGATGCGCCTGCTTAGTGCAATCAGTTTCCTGCCATTACACCATAACTTCCTTGGTTCATAGTTAATTTCTATTCCTAAAGTCCAGGGAGCTGGGTTTGAGTCTTTGTGACAGTGCATCCTGACTGGGACATCTCTCTCACACATATGTACACACTGTGCATTCCATTTGAACTGATTCTCCCATTATGATAGTAAATTTGTAGGACTTTAGAATATGATAAAGAAAAATACACATGCATACACATGCTCATGCGCTTGCACACTTACACACACACACACACACACACACACACACACACACACACACACACACACACACACACACACGCACACACACGCATACACACACACATACACACACACACACACATGCACACACACACACACACACACACACACACACACACACACACGTGTGCACATACGCATGCGCATACACACACACACACACACATACATACGCATGCGCATTTACACACACACACACACACACACACACACACACACACACACACACACACACACACACATGCACACACACACACACACACACACACACACACACACACACACACACACACACACACACACACACACACACACACACACACACACTCTACATTCCATCCAGACTCCATTACAATATGGAATCTTTGGGACTCTGTAATAAAATAAAGAAGTGCAGCTCTCATTATCACTCCAGCCTGATGAGTTTAATAAACTGTGAAGTTCCATCTCCGAATTGTAGTAAAATAATTAAAATAATGAAAATGAAATGCTTCATACTCCATACTATAAAATAAAGTGCTGTTACTATTGCTGAGTCAGCCTGCTGTTGAATCCCTACTCAGTTTAATGAATTGAGATGATTCTTTTTTTTAAAACATGTTTATTAGTTTTAATATACAAAATAAATATTATAACAATCTTATACAAGCAGTTAACATATAAACAATTATAACATTTGATAAAACAACTAAGGTATTTACAAAGACATCCACTGTAAGTCAAATCAATTAATTAAACTGTAACATCTTACTAATGAAACTAAGACTGTTTTAACAAGTTTTGTAAGGTATCCCATATATTATAGTAAGATGTTTTCTTAATGGTTCTTGACTTTATTGTCATTAGTTCCATATGACACACTTCAATCATAACATTTTTAAATTCATTAAATGAAGGAGGAGTATCTGAAATCCAATTTCTGGTTATTATCTTTCTAGCCACAGCTAGAATTGACCATAATAAAGGAAGTTTAACTTTCTTAACACATTTAGGAACAGGGATGTTAAATAATATAAGTGATTTAGAGACTATGAAATTATCTGTGAAAAGAGCCTGCAAAAAATCATTGATTAACATCCAATATTCCTTCAGTTTTATACAATCGTAAAACATATGTACCCAATCAGCATTTATTTCTACAGCACATCTGTTACATATGTTGTCTTTATTGTTTATTTTATTCATCATTAAGGGTGTATAGAAAGATCTATGTAAACATTTCCAGGTAAAAAGTCTCCAACTAATAGAAGAAGTAGTTTTATAAGCAGATTCCAATATATATTGTTTATCTTGTTGTTTTGGAGATTCTCCATTAATGGAGGTGAAATAATTCCAGTAATTATCTGAACTATAATAGGTTTCATCTCTAATAATTTTATGTATGTGTGAGAGCTTACCTTTATCAGAAACCCTATGTTGTAAATTTAATATCAAGTAGTCAATCAGAATTGGGACAGATTCTTTAACTGTTAAAGACATTAAATCAAGTTTATTAATAAGATGTTGTCTAAAAGTCTGAATCTCTAACCAACATGTTTCTCTCAAATCAAATTCTTGCTTTAAGAAGTCTAAATTTTTAACTTTATTGTCAGACAGCATTTGATACCAATACTTTAAATTATTCTCTGTGACCAGAAGTGTTCTTTCAGAGGTGGATGATCAAAGAATACCTTGTGAATACATTATAGGAAATAAAATAAAATTCCATTCCTTATACTTAGGATGTATATATATAAAATTACGATATCTAATAATAATATTTAATGGGTAACTAGCTATATATTTTGATGTAATAGATGAGGTACAAAACTCTTTTAGTAACCATAACATGGGATTGTTTATAATAGTATTTTTGTGAGTTAATGATGTTTTTGTGAAGTGCATACTAATTAATTCCCAGTATTCCTTCCATTTTGCAACATATGACTGATCTATTAGCAATGTTATTACTTTTATAACAGAAGAGATAGCATATAAATTAAAGTCTGGAAATGATATGCCCCCCTTGAGACCAACTATTAGTATGTTTCTTTAATACAATCCTAGGTCTATTAGGTGCCCATAAGAAATTTAACATTTGTAAATTCAATTTCTTAATTATTATTTTTGTAGGTGGGAGTATTATTGATTGTATTATGTATAATATCTTCGGGAATATTATCATTTTAATAATTGTGAGTCTTTCTTCCATGGTAAAAAACATTGTTCCAGCTATTGAAATGATTTTGTATATTATGAAGACAATTACTATAATTATTATTTATAATAGATTTAATATCTTTAGTTAATATTATGCCTAAATAAGTTATTTGACCTGAATTGGGTATGTATTTAAGAAAATCATTAGTGAGAACATTTTTCCCTGAGTATATTGGTAATATTTTAGTTTTTTCTTCATTAAATATCAAACCAGAAATTTTCTTGAAATCTGTCATCTTGTCAAATAATGACCGCATAGAAAAATTTGTTCCTGCTGATGTAATTAGAACATCATCTGCAAAAAGTTGGATTTTAGATATTGTATTTTCATCTATATCAAATCCTTCTATATCATTGCTGTTTCTAATCAAATTAGCCCAAGGCTCCATTATTAAAGTAAATAATAATGGTGAAAGTGGACACCCTTGTTTTGTACCTTTTAATATAGGTATTTTTTGTGAGACATATGTTCCTATTTTAATGTAAGCCAATGCTCCTTTATATAGATGTTCAGTTAAATTCACAAATGTATCAGAGAAATTTGTATACTTCAATAAGATAAACAAATAGTCCCAACTTACTGAGTCAAATGCTGAACTTATATCAAGGCTGATGAGTGTCAAATCTTTCTTTTTTCTGTTTGCATAATCAATCAGAGTTAAAGTTCTCCTTATATTATCAAAAGTATTTCTATTTATAATAAAGCCAGTCTGATCTATATCTATTATACTTGGTATGATTGTCTTTAATCTGTCAGCAAATATATTCATGAACATTTTATAGTCAACATTAAGTAATGAAATAGGTCTATATGAAGTGCATCTAGTTGGATCTTTATTGGGTTTCAAAATTGGCGAAATAAATGTGTATTGCCAGGATGGGGGAATTAATAACTCATTTTGAGCTGAAATGAAAACCTTATGTATTAATGAGTAGGTGCTCTTAGGAAGGATTTTATAGATCTCAGGAATAATACCATAATTACCTGGAGCTTTGTTTGATTTAAGTTTATTTATTTGTGTGATAACCTCTGTGTATGAAATATTTTTATCTATTAATTTAGTCTGTTGTTTATTAAGTTTTTTGTTAATGTTTTTAATTATAACGTTCTTTATTTTATCTTTTGAATCCATATTAATGTTATTATGATTAATGTTGTGAAAGTGATTTCTAAATTCATCTAATATTTCTGGTAAACTAGAGACGTTCTTCTTTTTCTTTGGAGAGAAAATTTCTTTGATGTGATTTTGTTTATTCAGCCTTTTTGTTTTATTTTTAAGTTTATGTAAGTATTTGGGACTTATTGAGTAAGATAAAAAAATATATTTCTCTAATGTTATTTTGACTTTGTGACTTAAAATTTCTTTGTATTTCTCATTTAATTTATTTATTTCCTCAATGACTTTTTTGTCCATAATATTTTCCTTATTATTATGTTTATATGAGTCTAATTTGTTTTGAATGTCTAATAATTCCTTGTCCCAAGATTTCCTTTTATTATTATACCATCTGATACTTTGTCCATATAAATAAGATTTTAGGGCATCCCAAATGTAAATAATGGAAACATCAGGTGTAGTGTTTAAGTCTAGGAAATGTTGTACCTCTGTAAGCAAATAATCTTTATAATCTTTTAGTTGAGTTAGGTATGCTGGTATTCTTTTGATCTGAACATTATAAGTAATATTTACCATGAATTCAAAGACAATTTAATTATGATCTGATATAGGGCATGAAATGATCTTAGAATTAATTAGGTCTGTTACCAGTTGGTTAGAAATAAAGACTCTATCTATTCTTGAATAAGTTTTATGTCTATTAGAAAAAAAAGTATATGGTAATGATTTAGAATCTATCTGATTATTAATATCATTCAAGTGATATAAATTAATGAAATCCTTTAAGTGTTTTGCATTGGATGAGATTTTCCTTTTCCCTATAGTACTAGTATCTTTTTCATGTAAGATACAGTTAAAATCTCCTGCTAAAATAATATCTCCTTTAGAAAGTGATATAATCTTGTTGAGATGGTGTTTCACTGTATTAGTGCCAATTCCTGGTATCCAGTATACATTAATCAATGTATATATTTTCCCATTAATCTGTATTGTAACCAGGCAGAACATTCCTTTATCATCTTTATATGACTTAATAGTTTTAGGTATGGGCATATTTTTGTTCCATAAGATAGCCACTCCTCTTTTTTTCTGTGTGTGTTCTGAGCTAACCAAGACTGTATATTTATTAGTGGCTAATTTGTCTATATCTTTTTTCAGGAGATGTGTTTCCTGAAGGAATATTAAGTTGGCTTTATGCAGATTAATATATCTTATTAAACTTGCCCTTTTACATGGGTTATTCAATCCATTAATGTTTAAAGAAATTCCTTTTAAAGTTACCATTTAATTGTTATAGACATATAGAACTTATAATCAGAATAACAATTACTAAAGTAAGTATTATTATGTCTCCTCCTTTAGGTGTTCTATTAATTATAGCTGTATTTAATGAAAATCTTATTGAATTTTGTGAAATTTTTACTTTTACTTGTAGTGACAATGAGTTTATAAAATGTGATGTGGATGTCAAAACTATATACACATAACAATAATCAGGTGAAAATATTGTTTGGATTAAACAATGCATCCAGCCTGGAGTTAAAAACTCCAACTTCGAGTAGCAAATACCACTCAAGTTATCCCCCTATCCTAAGCAGCAGTACTCCAGCTGCCACCAAATTAATTAAATACTAACTATTATTAACTAAAGTTAACCTCATTTATTTTAATTATCTATTATAACAAGACTTAAACAATTTATATAACAGCTTTGTATGGTCATATAAAACTTTTATAATCAACTTAATAATGCTATGTACATCTATTCTATATAATGAATTCATTATCATAATAGCATTCTAACAATCTTGAAAGTGGGAGCAGAGAAGAGAGGGACAGAAAAAAAAAAAAAAAAGAATACCCATTTGACAGTTTAATAAAATTTGTAATGATAGGTTCTTATTATATGTTTATGCTCATTTGAATTCAATAACATTTGTTATCTCAGGCTATTATGACTCAAACATTACTTACATTAGAATATTCCCATTTTCTGCCATAACAGTACTGTTAGTAGCTTTAAAACTTTAAACTACATACACTAGAAGCTTCCTTCTCTTACTTATTCTCACCATTTAAATAAAAATGAATATTCTCAGTATATAAGTTAAAAGAACACACTACAAAGCAATAATGATCCCTAGTTATGCATAAATCATTGTGATGAAAGCCATCTATATCTTATATATCTGCACTGCAGCTTTAAAATATATCACATGACATTTTTTTCTGCAATAGAATCATAATAATGCACATACTTGTTTATGTTTGTTATAATAAATGCATTATAATATTGTATATCATTAAATCATAAGCATCCATATACATTAAAGTGCAGCAACTATATAAACTTTCAGAGTCATATATGCTTGAGTTTTAGCTTCTATGCATTCTAAGTTATCTAAATTGTTTACTATGGCATATTAAGCCATTTAAAATCATTATAACTTTTACATTTTATAAGTTACATCTTAAATAAGTAAATTATTATAAAGAAAAACTCACATTTTGTTGTCATAAAGTTCATTTTTCATCACAATACCGCATTTACAGCAGTTATACTTCCTGAAACAGTTTACTTCTTGAATTTGCGATGAGTCTGTGTGAAATCAGGGGTCAAAGTTCAAAATGGCTGCTTTCAGCTTCTCTGCGTGTTTTCTGGATGTTGAAGCTTTTAAAACGGCTCGAGGACACTATTCACGAGGATACCTATAACTTAAATTGTCTCTTCTAACATTATGGTGGGAATTTTAATAAAAGTAAGTGACAAACATTCATTTTGAGTGTAAATGGATATTATACAGTGTAAAACCTTCTCAAAACACTTCACAAGTCATTGCAGTCTCTATGGCAGTGAAACCAAGCCTTCAATTATTTAACAAAAACATTACTCATATTTATGTATCCCATTACATTTTCTCATTCAGAGTATGTTACAAACACAAATTAGTATTATCAGAAACTTGTTACCTTGTAAGAGAGAGAGAGAGAGAGAAAAAAAAGGTACATACATAGATATTTACTTGCTGTTTGTTTTAATAAAGTAAAACCTGAGACATATTACTTACACCTGCTTTAGTTCTAGTCAACTGCAGTTATATCATGACATCTTATTTAATATCATGTATTTAAGTAATATAGTCATAGTATAATATATAGCAGTAATACTTAAACGGCATAAATAATTTTAAAGAGATGATAGATTAATTTTCCCCTTTTTTCCCTTCTTTTCATCTTTCCCCCCTCCCCGCCCTCCCTCTCCCTCCTTTATATGTTTAGTTTAAAGAGAATGCTATTATTTGAAATAAGAAAATAAAGAAAATATATCATATTACTAACCTTATGTCTCTTTGTCACAAAAGAGAAACAAGTTGATTTATATCAGGTTATTTGTTCCTCAAGAAAGTTTGATTATTCATAAAACACACTTCAGTTCTTGCACATTAAAATAACTTTGTACAAATCATTAAGATATTTGTGGTTTTCTTGTAAATGCAGAAACTGTAATTAAAGAATTCAAAGAAATATAAAACATGTCATTTATTTTTTAGTCTTTTTTGTTTCTCTGATGTCTTCCAAGAAGTTCCTGTTGCCATTCTCTTTAACGAAGGACTTGCCCATTCCATATCCTCTATTTTATCTAATATTTTATTTTTTTTAATATACAACAAAGCAGAGTCCAAGTCTTCAAAAATTTTAGGGCCATCAGGTAAAAAGATTTTTAGTTTGGAAGGAAATAAAAGATGAGTTTTGAACTGTGCTTTCTTAAGCTCTCTTATTAATGGTAAAAAAAACCTTTCTTTTTGATATTACCAGAGAAGAATAGTCATTGTCAAAGCGCACAGTTGCTTCATTAATTTTTATAGGTGATTTAGCCCATGCAGATTTTAGTACCATTTCCTTGTCATAAGATGATAAAAATCTTACAATAACTGATCTAGGATACTTTTTATTTGTATTAGAAATGGATAAAGACATATGGGCTCTTTCAATGCCAAAAGAAAATGCCTCTGACAGATCTAAAGTTTTGGGAAGCCAAGTATTTAAAAAAGATGTAATGTTATTACCTTCTATATTTTCTGGCAATCCAAAAATCCTTATATTATTGCGTCTGGATCTGTTTTCCAGGTCATCTAGTTTGGATTGAAGGTGCATGTTTTGTTTCAATAAGAATTCAGTGTTTATTTCTTCTTCCTTAATTCTGTTGTCCATATCATTAAGTGTCTCTTCTATACCTGTTATCTGGGCTTTCTGATGTTGTAGATCTTGGTGTAGCACATCCATTTGTTTTGTGGTTTTCTCTATAAAATTATCAATTTTAACATCCAGTCTGTCCATTTTAGTTGTTAGTTGCTGTATAGTTGATAATAATGCCTGAAGCTCTTTCTTAATGCTGGAATCCTGACTGTTAGCCTTGCTGGAACTCATTCTGAACAGAAGTGGTGAGAGAGAAATTTCCAAATAGATTTCTGACAGGAAAGTTAGTTAAAATTTCTTTCTTTTTTAGATATTATTCAAGGTACTGATATTCCAAATGTTTTTAGAAAGAAAATTATTCCATTAGTTGAATTTTGAAGTAATAATTTCCTGTTAATGTAGTTATATTGGTGGAGCTGAAGAAATCTGCTGCTATCCTGTGTTCATCCTTGGCCACGCCACCTCAATTGAGATGATTCTTGAAAGTCTCTCTGACTCTGCATTTTTATTTAATACTGCAGTATGTCATGTCCCCCAAGTCACCAGTGGGCCTTAGGCAGTTACTTGGGTTGCCTAGTACTGGATCTAGCTCTGGATGATAGTGTGCCTCCAACACTAGCAGATTAGGTAACACATTTTATTTTTAATTGGATTAGCTTATCAATAATGCCACAATGTGGAATGGCATCAAAGGTCTTAGCCAAGTCCAGGTATGCAGTGTGGTTGATTTACCTCAGTCTAATGCCTCAGCTATTTATTCATAAAAAGTGCACTATGTTTAGGAGGTGAGATCTGTCTTTAACGAACCCAAATTGTATTGGGCCCAGAATATGAAGACTGCCTATGTCCTTGTTAACAGATTCCATAATGATGCACTCCACTGTGCTACAGTTAGGTTTGCTGATGCTTATGGATCTATACTTACCCAACTCCGTAGTGGGCTCCTTTTATTCTCCATACCTCTGACATGAATTCAGTGCAGAGGCTGAAACTGATTAGTAAGTGGGCTGTCAGTCAGTGTTTGGTGCTGACATGAAGACAGCCTAGAACATTATCTGGGTCCATGGACCTAGTGTTTTCAGCCTTGGAGACAGCACTTAGGCTTACTCAGAGGAGATTGAGGGCTGTAGACATGTTAATATGCAGTGAAAAGTTTTAAGGAGACAGGGGAGTAAAACTGGAGATGAATTTGTCTACTAGTATGTTGGCTGTCTTCAGGGGGTGAGTATGTGGTTTTATTTTGTATTAACTCACAACATTGTTGGATATTACTCCGAAGATTTTTGATAAAGCTGAAGAAGGCTTTATGATTATCCTTAGAATGGGTGATACTTTTCAATTTCTGCTTGGTTTTGGAGGATTTGATTTATTAAGTTCTTTGTTAATTTTTTTTGAGTTTCCCTCTAGGTTATAAGATGTTAACTTTGCTGTTATGGGCTCTACATTTTTTCCTGCTATTATATAGTTTGTACCGGGGTTCCACCAGCTGAATTTGTTCTTGTATTGGCACTGTATTTGTGCCTTATGGGGAACAAAGCCTCAATGCAAGCTTGGATTTGTATATAGAATTTATCTAGGAATATGACAGCATATGAGGTGGGGTCATTGAGGTGAGGAGTGTGTTTGAATTTCATCATGTCATCAATTAGCTGTAGTAGATTTGCTTTAGTGAAGTTCCTAAATGTAACTCAGGTCTGACACTTAAAATAAGTATTACTGCATGGTGGTCAGATCTGACTAGTGATTTGGTAAATATAGGTGTTGCCTATAGGGGTTATATTGGCAAGAACTAGGTCTAATATTTTTGAGCCCTCATTGGGATTTGGAGTAATTTGTCTACAGAGCTGGCATTAATATAGTACAGGAATCTTTGAGCATATTTTTGTGGTGGTATAAGTTTCCCAGTTAATGAGGGGATAGCTGAAGTCACCAAAGAAGATAAACTTGGGTTTGATACTAAGGGATGTCAGATTCTTTAGATATACTTCATGAACTGTCTACAGTTTCAGAATAATTATTTAGTTGCTGAATTTTAAATTTGTAGCACAGTGACTCAATGGGAAGATGCCTGCTTTATACCTTCCAAGCCTGGGATCTGGGTTTGTCCTCTGGTTACTGTTATTGAGGAGTCTGCATGTTTTCCCCAAACCATCCTGCTTTTTCCAGGGTACTTCAGTTACCTTCCAAAACAAGCTGTTTGTCTGCATACACTAAATTCTTTAACTAGATAATAGATAATCGATATGTGTGCTGAAATTAGCCTTAGCCTTGTAGCCTTGACATGGCAAATACCTGTCTTTAGACCAGCCTACTAATCCAGCTACTAAGTAATAAATAAATAAATTTCAAGCAACAGTAGCAAGTAGCAAGAAATCTAGAAATTATGTTCATCTGTATCTGTTTATTTTGATCAACAAATTCTTATCTCCTAAGAGTGCATTGAAAGGATTTGGTGATAGGTTTTAAAAAAATCAAACAATCTGGGTTTGCATCATTTAATAAATAACTAAATAAGATATAGATGCATTTATATGGTTTAAACATGCCTCTTGATCCAGGTGAGCCAACGAGACCACTGTAGATGGATAATATACATAACTTCTGCTAGGCATTATCAATGCCATAGGCCAAGCACCTCCTCACTGGAGCGTGACTGAGCTGGCATTAGCTGCTCAAGCTCCTCCTCCCATGTCTAGCCTGCCAGATACATGTGCAGCTAACTGACTTTTTGGGGAAAAATATATAGAAATAGATATATCTTTTAAGGCATTATAATTGTATTTGTATATACTTCTAGGTCATAAAGCCCCAGAAGGCTCTATACAGTAACCATTTGAAATGTTGGGATCTTCTAGAGTAGTTTCTGAAATACGAAAATTGAATTGATGAAAAAAATGGACTTACATATATTAAGTCTGAGATGGCCATTTCCAAGAATATTCCCTTTTCTCTGAGGTATGGTGATTTTGAAGATAGTATATATGTATATATGTGTATATATGGGTCCACTTTCTTTCATCGAATTTACAGTTCACAGAATGGCAAATAACTGATTCCACTCACCCTAAACTTCAGAATTACGAAAGTTCAGATTGCCGAAATCCATTTTATCTACATAGTCACTCTGTTACTGGTAGTGTGAGAAGTAAAAGTATACAGCCTTTATGTAACTTCTTGTACACCATATCAGTTTTGAAGCATGGCAGATGTGGTATATCTGCGATCTCCCATCCATTGGTCAAGATTTCTCTTGACCAGGTCCTGATAACTTCTTCTGTGCTCAGTGGATTGCCCTTATTTCAACTCTGACCCTGTGGGTTCTCCTCATCAATGGCTTTGGTGACTGTATGAGGTCCATTATGATCCTGGGACCATAGTTGCAGTCGCCCACCCCTGGGTATCCAGAGGTAAGTAAGACTTTGATTAAACAGCTGTGTGTCCTGGGGTTTAATTCTTCATTGTCTCTCCTTTTTTGGGGGAGAGCACTGAAACTGACCAGCAGTATGTATATGTGTCTGTAGATCAGATCAGTTCATTCTCATCATTTTGAACTAGTTCTGAGCATATCTTGATATGAGGTAAAACCTGATAGCGCTGGGGTGCTCTCAGGAGCCTTGAACCAGGTTTCTGTGATGATAGTCTCAGCAATCTTCAACTTATGGTACATTATATTTACACCGCTCAGTTATTATGATTATTTTTTAATCTGGCCACCTTACCTGTAAGGGACTTTGCCAAATTACTTCACTCCTGTTGTCCTGTACTCTGTTGATCCAATTGTTCCACTAGGGTAGAAGCCATTTATCTCCAAGCTATGCAAGAGACCTACAACCCATTCGTTATTGCCCACAAAGCCCTTTTGGATCATCCATTCCTCTAGCAGTGAGAGTCAGTGGCAGAGAGTGGGTTACTGAGCTGGTTCCTTGGAGCGGCCAACCATAGGTCACCTGTAGACAAGCAATGATTGTCTGGTCGAGGTGGGGGATATGCATTCTTCAAAAACAGACCTCCTGATGCAATGTGAGACAATGAAACCACTATAGATGGTCGATACACCTATCCTCTGCTAGGCATTATCAATGCCATAGGTCAAGCAGCCTCCCCACCTTACCATGAGTGAGCTGGCATCAGCTGCTCAAGCTCCTCCTCACATGTCTGGCCTATAAAAAACACCTGTGTAGCTAACTGAACAAGTGTCATCTGGCATTTATTGAGAACTTCATCTCTGTACACTATGGGGCTGGGAGCGTTATAATGATTATTTTTATATACCGGAGTGTCCCATAAGACCTTATGCTTCTATTACTTTATTTTTCTAAACATGTGTGCTCTAAGGGGAGCAGGGATATTATTCTAAGAATGTTTGCTTTAAGGCAAACATGGATTCTTGGTGCTCTGTCATCCTCATCCATATATAAGGATACTACTCCCAGTGGTAATTAAAATACTGTATTTAACTTTCATTTGGTAAAGTATTATTTTAAGAATGTGTAGTAAGGAAACGTGTCTGTTTCCGTATTTGTGTTCTCTTGCACAGTTATGTGTCATTTCATTGAAACATCTGATATAGCAAAGCTGTTTCTATAAAAATAAAACATGGAAGGCTCTGCATTCTGTAGACTCTACCACTACATTAATCAATGCTTACATATTATATATTCTTCGATAGTTACTAGGCATGCAGCTAAGAAGACCACTGAGATGTCTAGCCTCATTTCCCCAGAGCAAATTTGAGTGTAGTAGGAGTGTAAAACTATGACTGGAGTATCATTAAAATGAAGAGTGAGGAAAGATCACTTGTGGCTTTCACAGCCAAAATATTGGTATGTGCATGTATTAGGGTGGTGATGGTATGTGTCATGCACTTTGTGCTGTATATCACTTTGTGGGAGTAAATACGCAATTTGTGTTCTTGAAGATGGGGGTTCTTTTTATCACACATAATGATGCCAGATATCCATTTATGCATGTACCTGTTGTTGGATCTGGCAATCCATGTGGACATACTTTTTTTCCTGCATTTGGGCATTCCATAGCAATCTTAGTTGTCTGAATCTGATTTAAAAATTCAGCAATGAAACTAAATTCAGTTTGTGATTTGAGTACTTTACACTATGAACTTTAAGGATTTAAGCCTTGTATTAAAATATATGAAATGTTTCATGTAAACCTACAGATTATTCTTCACAGCAGTTTGGTTCAGATTACTCTGCATAATTTACATACCTGTTCCACTTTTATCAGCTGACTCAACGTCCAAACCAGAGAAGAGTTCTTAAGTGTTAACTACGGAAACAAGTTAATTCAAGTTATCATTATAAATCTGGTCTCTGATTATTTTTGGTTATCTGTCATTACTTTATATTTCAACTATTGATATATCACAGACTATCAAACATTTTATGTCATCTTCCAGGCCTGCAATGAAATGTTATTTTTGTTTAGCAAGGTGGAAAGTTGCTCTGTAAAGAAGTCACATTTGTACAAATGATTTCTGTTAAGTTTCATTAATGACTGTTGCAGTAGGGGCCAGATTATAATCAATAAATAAAACAAAAGCGTTGTATCTTTCTGATGCCTAATGAAATTTTCCTTTGCTTTCGTAAAGGATTGCAGGTATCCTTCAAAGTATTTATGTTTGCAGAATTCATCATACACTTTGCATCACTCAGTCATTACGATATTTAGGGGTTAAGATCTTTAGGAAGGATTTTTTTCTGCTCAGATAGTAGTAACAAGGCTGTCATTAAGTCTCTGAAGGGTGTTTATGAAATGCATAATGTGGGAAGTGTTATTTTACAAGAACAGAGGGATACAGATATAACATAATATCCTGTCTAGGTTTATTGCATATTGAAGTGTCTCGCAGGGTTGGTGAGTGTTAGATATCTGAAAGTGGGCCTCAGATGACCCCATGGGCAGGGTGATACAGAAAACTGTACAGTTTCAATACAAATCTGTATCCTGGAATGAACGGAGTGGTAATGGGAACAGGGTTTCCAAACTGCCTAGATTATGTGCAAGCAACACAGTTCAGGGTGGATATTTACTAGTTTATGGATGAATTAGAAGTGTCAGATGTGGAGGTAGGTACCTTTCTTATAAAAGGCAGGTCTTTTCTGTGGTTATGAGGAGGCTTGAGAAAAGGCTTGTCAGTTATTTAGATGGGGACTTAAGGCTGATATTTATTTTTTGGTTTGATTTAATGTATTATTAGGAGAGTGTTCCATTTTATATGTCATTCATGTTTTAAAGAAATGGAATGGGAGGGTTCCAAACCAGTTAGATAAATTTTCTGTGAATCATGACACACTAACACACACACTTTGAACTAAGGATTTCAGTGGTGACATACAAAGTGATACTTTGATGAGCAAAACTCACTGAGCCACACATTATGTAGCTTATTACTTAAAAATAAAATCTGAAAACATGTCTATTATTTTTTCATTGTGGAAAGAGGGTAGCTATGGTGGTGCAGCGGTTAGTGTTGCCACCTCATAGCAAGAGGTTCTCTGGTTTGATCCTTGGCTGGGGTGCCTTCTGTGCAGAGTCTGCATGTCCTCCCTGCAGTCGTGTGGGGTTCCTCTGGGTGCTCCAGTTTCCTCCCACATCCTAAAGACATGCTGTAGGTGGATTGGACACTCTAAATTGGCCCTAGGCATGAGTACATGCATGTGTGTGCCTTCTGTGGAAGGTTGGGCCCTGGGCTGGCAACTCAACACCGTAAAACTCCACTGCCAATCATTCATGGACAAGGTGATCTGCTGTGGTGACCCCTAATTGGGAAAATCTGAAAGAAGAATATTTTTCATTGTGGAAAGGGCAAGCCTGTATACCTATGTTCCATTTTATACTGGGTTAATGCTATTATTCTTTACTTAAGGCTGTCATCATATCTGAAACAATATATATCTGAGCTGTTGGTGTATTACAGTTATATTTCTAGTTTCTAAAAATTAACATTGAATGTCACTCTCATCATCACCAACCTTTTTTCAGTTTTTTTTTTCTACATGCGGCTGGGGTGTCACATCAACCGTCACTCTCTATCCTGATTTAATGCCATTCTCCTACTTTCTTTAGCAGTCATGCCTGACTATTGCAGATATTGTCTCACACAATCCATTTCTTTGCAGGATGCCCTTATTTTTTCTTGCCTTCTTCATTACCAGATTGTCTTCTGCTGTCATGTACATGTGCCTAAACTACCATAATCTGTTCTCTTTGGCCTTGTCTATAATTGGAGCTACTTGGACTTCTGCTTTGATGTTGTCATTTCTTCATGTGTCCCACACTGCATATCCTACCACCCATCTCAGGTAGCTCATCTGCATCACCTTCCTCAACTGCTCTGCTTTCCTGCAAAGGTGTTTGTACCATACAGTACTACTGGTCACACAACAGTTTGTACACCTTACTTTTCAACTTCTTTGGCATTCTGTTATAATTACTCCTGACACTGTGCCATTTGGTTCAGACCCTCTAATTCTAGTTTGGACCTCCTCATTCAAACTTCCATTCTCCACAAACACCCCTTCCAAGTACTTAAAGCTGTTAACCTGCTCTGCTATTTTCCCTTCTATCTCAATTCTTAACTTATTCTGATTTCATCCATTTGCTGCCATCACAGTTGTCTTTTCTATACTCAGTTTCATGTCATGTGCCTTCACTTTTGCAATCCTTTCCTGAAGTTCTTGACCAGAGTCTGCCTGCAATTCAGCATTGTCTGCATACAGCAGCTTTAGTAATCTGTCCCCTCTGAACTGTTTGCTAATATAGACCATCCCCAGTTTTAATAGCAGTGGGCTCAGAGCTGAACAATGATGCACATCCACCCCCACTGGGAACCCCTCTGAGATTCTGAATGCTGTTTCTTCTTGTGTCACTGGGTCCATGTACATAGTCTGTATTCATTCTACCATTGTTTTCCCTGGATCCCTCTCTTACAGTCACTATGAACCAAGGGTTAGCCAAATCTTCTGCAGCTGTTGGGGTCCCCTTGCGGGCAAGTTAGAGCCACTTTTTTTGGTTTTGGGAGAAGGGGCAGGGAAGGTGCCCCTGCTTAACCAGAATGTTGTGCCCATACCTGGAGAAGCTGTTACTGCCATTAAAAATGCTGTAATTTTCTTGTCAAAAAGAATCAGAAAACTAATCATATATCTTCTTCTGCTTCAGTTTCACTGGACAGGAGTAGTTTATTAAGTCTGGCTCTGGCCTTTTACAGGCCAGTGACTGCTCCTATCATGTAGTCTCTAGCAAGAGAAAAAGGGATTGCTCTTTTCCTCAAAAGATTCAAGAAACTGAATGTGGGGAGGAATGTGATGGGACAGATACAGTTTTTTTTCTCCTTAGAATTCTGATACAGACTCAGAGGAGAATATGTTATCTGAATCTATCTGTCACGCATTCTCTTTCTCTGAAACTATTTTGCGAACAATGAGATTTTTAGTCCCTCAGAAAATGCTATGAATTGTTACAAATGGAATTCCCAGAACTTCCTCCTGTCCTACCAGTGCTATCAGCATTGGCAGATGTGTTTGTCACAGCCTGTGATTTTCCTGACAGCCAGCCTGCTACACCTAAAAAAGCAGTTTGAATGTACAAAGTACCAGTCTTTCAAATTTCTATACACTCATCCCAGACCTGATCTAGCAGCAATAAGCTTTAGTTAATACATTTTTTTCCATATTTAGATTACTTGCTTATCTTTGCAGTCTTTTCCAAAGTGTCATGAATCTCTCACTTGGGTGGGAGATCCGTTATGCAGGCTGGGATTCCAAGAGAACATTCAAAAGTCTTTTTTTAACTTCATCATGCGAGACTGTATTCCTGAGATGTCTGCTGGACACTTCAGTACAAAGAGCTTTTTCTTCCACAGGAAAGACTAGATCTATATATGTGTGACAGGGGTTTTCCACTCAGACTTCTGTCACAGCAAGAGTACCTCAGGATTCTGGGTGTGATGGCATTTATGATTCTCATGTTGCATCTGGCAAGACTTCACATGAGAAAGATACAATGGTATCTGAAGTCTCTTTGGTCCCTGTTTCAACACCTGTTACTTTTCAGATTCCAGTTCTACAATTTGTGAGAAGAAAAATCACTTGGTGGAAACACAGATATCCCTGTATCTAGGTCCCCCTTTTCCCCTCCAACTCCAAAGCAGTTAGTCATCACAGACACCACAGCCTTTGCTTGGGGAGCAGTGTCAAGGGGGATAAACTTGCAAGGTATCTAGCACAACAAAGACGGACACAATCACATATCCATAAAAGAGATGATTGTTCTTATTAAGACACTCAATTTTCTGAATCACCTTTGTACCCCAGGACCTGTTCAATTTGTTACAGACAAAACCACAGTGATGTGGTATATAAACAAGCAGTAGTGAACCATGTCATACCTCCTATGTAGACTAATTATGTTACCCTGAGATATACCTTTACAGCACGGTCTCACTCTACAGGCATCCTACATTTTGTCAGAACAAAACTGTGTGGCCAACAAGCTGAGCAGAACAAAAACAGACCCCCTTGAATGGAACCTTAATCAGTAGATCTTCCAATATTTGGTCTATCTGTGGGGAGTTCCTCAAGTAGACCTCTTTGCCTCCTCTCTCACAATCATCTGGTAAACTTCTGCTCCAGTGCTTCATGTAAGAAGGGCTAAAAGACAGATACCTTTTTTTTTTTACTTGGACAGCTATGATAATGTATACTTTTCTGCTGATTTCAGATGGAGTTCCCCAGGATCATAGGTTCATAGGTTCATAGTTGTGTACTAGGCTAATACCCCTGGAGCCTTTACAAGCCTAGCCCATAGGATTACCCTGGCATTGTGCCACCCGACCTTAGTTCCCAGTGCCTCTGTCGAGTAGAGCCAGTGGAGTGATCCCCGGGGTGAATTTTCTATTTCCCATCCACTCATCAAGATTTCACTTGAAGAGGTGGTGACTCCCTTTTTGCCCAGGCAACAGTGGTTCTTCCTTCTTTTGGAATTAGCCAGGGGCAATTACTGCAAACTTCCTGACAGACTGGATCTACTCACACAAGAATAGGGGTATTTGAGACATCCCAGCTCCAAACAACTTCTACTGACTGCCTGGATGATAGGGCCTTCATACCTTTTCAGCACTTGTTTACTGAAGATGGGCAGCAGGTAATAATGGAAGCAGAAAGCCTGCTACTAGAACATCATATGCTAGCAAATAGAAAAAGTGTTCTAACTATTGCCAACAACATAACCAACACCCACTCAGGGGTAGTGTTTCTCTGGTTTTACAATATTTGTGTGAGTTACTTTCTTATGGTCTGTCTTATTGTCTATCAAGGTTCATTTGCCAGTCATTTCACCATGTCTTCCCATGGTTCCCTGACTTTCAAGGTTTTCTCTTGTCAAAATGTGGGGTATTGCATAAGAGACCTCCAAGCAAACCACTGGCTTTTCATAGAGATCTTAATTTTTTTTGTCAGAGTCTAAGACGTGTCCCATTTGAACCAGCTCATCTGGCTGTCTTCAGGTTCTTAACATGTAAAACAGTTTTATTGGTTGCCCTGACCTCAGCAAGAAGAGTATCTGAGTTGCACACTCTTATGATGGGTCAACATTATCTCATTTTCCATGGAGATAAGATTTCAGTGAGATCTGATCCTTCTTTTTTGCCTAAAGTAGTATCTAAGTTTACTTTAAGCCAAGCTATCTATCTTCCTGTGTTCTACTCTGAACCCAAAAATGAGGGAGAAGGAATACTTCATACCTTAGCTGTCCCCAGACAACTTGGGTACTATTTTAACAGAACAAAATCTTTCACAACTTCTGATCAGATATTCATTTCTTGTGAATGTCTGTGTCAAAACAGTCTATTTCCAAATGATTGTCTTAGGCTATTATCTTTTGTTATTCACATCACAGCAAAACTATTCCAGCCAAGGTCAAGGCACACTCTACCAGGGCCTTGGCTTCATCTATGGTGTTTTAGAAAGGGGTGGATTCTAGAAGTGTTCTAAAAGCAGTACCTTGGTTTTCTCTTCATACTTTTACAAAGCACTACAAGTTGGACTCCTTCTCCAGGCCATGGTCAGGCTTTCATAGGACCATTGTCCAGGGGCTCTTGGACCCTTCTCTTTTTACCTCCCAGTTGATCTAAGCTATTGTAATTCACCCATATAGCTTAGGCTACTGCAGCAGTGATCAATATGAAAGACATAGTGCAATTGTGTAAATAAACCTACCATAGCAGTATATGTTCAACTGATCACTTCTGCAGTAGCCATTCCATCCCTCCATCTGCCTTGCTTTTTAGTGTTTTTTTTTATGCCAGGGTGTTTTTTTTGTCTAGCAATGTTCTCATAAGGTTCAGCCTCCTTCTCTCAGTCTGAAGGAATTGGCACCCAAACGTGTCTTTTAATCAGCTCAGTTCAATATGACTAATTGTTTGGGTACATGGCAGATGCCCGGAAGCTTTGGAAGCTGGCTGGGTGTTATATCCAGTGCAGGATATAATCCATATAGCTGAAGCTACAGAAGCAATGAGCATACAAGCATCTACTGTTATGTTAAGTTTACTTACACAGCTGTGCTTCACCTCACATCAAAGTATCTGTTTATCTTTTTCAGCTTAGGCTGACTATCCCACAGTTATTTCGTATAATTATATTTATCAGCAACTAATCATACACCCCACATCAGTAAATGAAGCAAAGGAAAACACAACACTATTGCCAGTCTTCAGATTAAACATAATGTCATTATATTACACAACAGTAAATGCAGTGATGCGTAAAACCAGGTGGTTATTCCAACCTCAATTTTGATCTGGAAACTCTGTTGAGCACTCAGCAACAGCCACTGACTACTATAGGGACATGTAAAATTAGCATTTTGATTCACACAAATGATGCGTATCTGTAGTATTAATATTACTAGACTTTATAGTAGTGGAAAGCATGACAGGAAGCGTAGTTTAGTCCATTAACAAGACTCATGGGTACTGCAGAAGGAAGTAGAAAAGTGACTTGCACTTCACTGTAGTGTCTTTCAAGAAAGTCTTGCAGGATGCCTAAGGCATAATGTCCCGGTCAAAGCCTACTTTAGGGCCCTCCGTGAGAGCAGGAACTTCTGGGTCAAAATGGGTTCACTTGACTCAAGTCTGGGCTTGTCAGCATGACAACAATATTGAAGACCTCTTTTTGTAATGATCTTCCCAAATGGCAGCATAAACATGAAGAACAATAATAAACCCAAAATGGAACCATGTAGAACTCTAAATGTGACCAGATAAAAAGATAAAGAATTTTTTACCAGACACAGCCTGCTGAGTGCTATTTCCTATAAAGTTAAAGGCTAACTATTTCAGAGCAGTTTCCTATCACTTTACAGCTGTGCAGATTTTTGCAGAATGTCCAGATTTTTACCTCAAATTTTTGTTTTTTTCCTCATAAAACTTGTGTTTTTTCTGGATTTTTGTGGCAAATCAGAGAGGACTGAATACACTAAATAATGACAGACATTTCAGTTTCAGACTTTATATCCTTCAGAAAATGCATGGTAACATAAAATGTTTTATTCTAGTAACTTTCTAAGATTATAAGAGCAATATTTAAAATGTGTCCCTATTTTTGGACTTTGTCCCTGCATTATTTTTGGCTTTGTCCAGATTTTTTGTGCTTGGAGGTTGAGAGCTACAATAGGTTCACAGGCAGTTTAGATGAATATTATAATTAACTGCGGTAAATGCCAAAGTATGATCAAAGAAGACCAAATCTGAATAATATATTTGTTCTCCCACCATTAGGTCTTTAAAGACCAGTGTAAGGGCAGTCTTAGTAATGTGTGTAGTGCAGAAACCAGACTGCTGTGTTAGCTTCCCCCTCCTTTACAACTGCTTTTATTTTAGTATATTTTATCTGGGCTACTGGTATTACTAGCCATCACTTTCAACCTGCTTTCTTCCATTATGATTTATTTCCCTTTTATTGGTGTCTATACATATTTTTTTCTATCTTTCTGTAGTCTGACTTTCTTTACTTTTATTTCAAGTTGTTACCCTTTACTTCTTCCATTTCATTTTAAAGAAAGTATTATCTCGACACAACTTTTAATCCTACTGCCCCTCTGGGGTGAGGTGGGACCTGTTCCTTGAATACAGTTAATTTATACCCCGAGCCTACCACAGTCTCTGTCCTTTCCTTTCCTTTCCTTTCCTGTCCTTCTCCCTTTCCTGTCCTGTCCTTTCCTTTCCTGTTCTTTCCTTTCCTGTCCTGTCCTTTCCTTTCCTGTCCTTTCCTTTCCTTCTCCCTTTCCTTTCCTGTCCTTTCCTTTCCTTTCCTGTCCTTTCCTTTCCTTCTCCCTTTCCTTTCCTGTCCTTTCCTTTCCTTCTCCCTTTCCTTTCCTGTCCTTTCCTTTCCTAAGGCATTGGCAGTACCTCTGGGAATGCTACAATACTCTTCACCTATGCTGGTAGCCCTTGAGTCCTTCTCATAGCCTCCTTTGCTATCTTTTCTTACAAATCATTACTGTTCATAAGGACTACAATTTATGAGTGGCCCTTGCCATTTGTAACTGATACGGTCATTTCCTAAGTTACCCCAGACTTTAACTGCTGCAATTACTACCGAGCTCCTCCTTTCTTCTGTGCCTTCCCCAGCTAACTCCCTTTTTACTGCAGTCTCCTTTCACCAGGGTAAGTCTCCCTCATATGAGACTTCCTGTGCTGGTTTTCCCTTTCCAGTCCCCCTTTGCTCAAATTGCTGCTGCTGTTATTATCATATGTACATATGATTCCTTACTTATTTGCCTTCCCTGGGATTTCCTTGCTATCAGTTTTCAGCGAACTTTCTTCATGCTATAGGTTCCAGGTTTATCTGTTGAATCATTAAGATTTCTGAGTCCTATGTCCTTTCTTTCTCTTGATTATTCTCAGGTTCTGGGTTATTTCATGCTAAGCAAGTTATTTGTACACTAAACCATATTATAATTTTTACAAGCCATTATTGCATGTTATTGTTATGCTCTTCTGTGTCTCACTAGAGAGAATGCTAAACTGGCCTATTGGCTGCTGTTTTATGCACTAAGCCATGTTACAATTCTGTAAGCCATTATCATATGTTATTTTACACTGTATCTCACTAGAGAGACTGTTGGTTTATGTTATGGTCGCTGTTATTTATGCAGTAAGTACTATTATGTACTTATGCACTAAGCCTTATTATAGTTCTGTAAACCATAAATACATATTAAGCTGCAATGTGTGTCACTAGGGAGAATGTTATTCTGTGTTTATGGTTGTAGCTGGTCTCTATGCCTTCTTCTTTCATTTTATTATTTAACCTTTAGGGTTATATATCTGAATATAGGCACGGTGTGCCTTACTTACCTATCAGATTAACAAAAACTGTTCTAACTAAATAATGAAACATACTGTATCTGTATACAGAAACATCATACTCTCTAATTATGTCCTCTGACATGGTATATGTAGTCCATTTAATTATAACTTGGAGGGTAACCTACTGCCAGATAAAGACTGAACTCTCGAGTTTCAGCTTGCTGATGATCAGAGTTCCTTCATAGGAAATCACAGTTAATGAGTTGTGCCAGAATTGATTACCTTTTTGTGGGAATTTCCCCCTTCTTTGAGTTGGCATGACTGTGGAGTTAGTACATAACAGTTAGAAGGGTGTGTGGGGCTTGCCCCCCCCCTGCAAAAACACTTAAAGTGTTTTTTTGGCAAATGCAGTTTGGAGATTCCAGTCCTTGGTACATTAGTTTTCATCTAATTAAACTGGAAAATAGCTCAGAACCTTTGTTTTATAGTACATGCATTTTTATTAGCTTGATTTTGTGTATTTCATGTAATAAATATCTCATAATTTCAGACAACAGAGTGACATTTTTCAGTTTAACTGATATTGTAAAATGGACACAAAAATATAATTTTATAATGGACTGAGTACAGTAATATCAGTCTGTAATACTGACTTACGCATATTTTAAACTGGTTGAATTATACTTTATAATGCTCCTTCTGCACAACGGATGTTTCCCTTTTTTGTGGGGTATTATCCATAGTATATTCTCATTTAAAGATTTTATTTTGGCCATAAGAATTAAATCTTTCATGGCAGCTTTAAAATTCCTTTCATAGCCTGTTCTTTGCATGATTAAAGACAGATTGGGGAAAAATGAATCTTATGCACTTCAGCTGGCATAAAGTGTGATCATAAATTAGGATTTGTTCCTTCAGATATACATTATGACAGGTAAGATTTTTCTGTTTCGAGTCATAAAGAAAATAATCTATGCTTCTGGAACTATAATAGACACCCCTTAATAATGTTTCTTTGAAGGACCGTAGAGCTATAATTGTGTACGTACTAGTTATAATATGGATAGACTCATTAAAAAGCATTTGCTGCTGGGATTTCATACATTCATATCATAAAATATGCAATGTCAGTATGATACTTGGAACCATGTTATATATGTTGTTATGGTCTTATATACAATGCTGATATGATACTTAGATCCATGTTATATATAATGTTTACATCGTCATATGTGCAATGCTAATATGATACTTAGATCCATGTTATATATAATGTTTATATTGTCATATGTGCAATGCTAATATGATACTTAGATCCATGCTATATATAATGTTTATATTGTCATATGTGCAATGCTGATATGATACTTAGATCCATGTTATATATACTGTTTATATTATCATATGTGCAATGCTAATATGATACTTAAATTCATGCTATATATAATGTTTATATTGTCATATGTGCAATATTAATATGATACTTAGATCCATGTTATATATAATGTTTACATCGTCATATGTGCAATGCTAATATGATACTTAGATCCATGTTATATATAATGTTTATACTGTCATATGTACAATGCTAATATGATGCTTAGATCCATGTTATATATAATGTTTATATTGTCATATGTGCAATGCTGATATGATACTTGGATCCATGTTATATATAATGTTTATATTATCATGTGTGCAATGCTAATATGATACTTAAATTCATGTTATATATAATGTTTATATTGTCATATGTGCAATATTAATATGATACTTAGATCCATGTTATATATAATGTTTATATTGTCATATGTGCAATGCTGATATGATACTTGGATCCATGTTATATATAATGTTTATATTGTCATATGTGCAATGCTGATATGATACTTAGATCCATGTTATACATAATGTTTATATTGTCATATGTGCAATGCTAATTAGCTACTTAGATCCATGTTATATATAATGTTTATATTGTCATATGTGCAATGCTGATATTATACTTAAATTTATGCTATATATAATGTTTATATTGTCATATGTGCAATATTAATATGATACTTAGATCCATGTTATATATAATGTTTACATCGTCATATGTGCAATGCTAATATGATACTTAGATCCATGTTATGTATAATGTTTATATTGTCATATGTACAATGCTAATATGATACTTAGATCCATGTTATATATAATGTTTATATTGTCATATGTGCAATGCTGATATAATACTTGGATCCATGTTATATATAATGTTTATATTATCATGTGTGCAATGCTAATATGATACTTAAATTCATGTTATATATAATGTTTATATTGTCATATGTGCAATGCTAATATGATACTTAGATCCATGTTATATATAATGTTTATATTGTCATATGTACAATGCTGATATGATACTTAGATCCATGTTATATATAATGTTTATATTGTCATATGTGCAATGCTATTATGATACTTGGAGCCATGGTACATATGCACACAGACAGGCTCCGTAAGTTGTCAAGCAGCAAGTTGTTCACTGTGCAGCATGAGGTATATGTCTATTTCTTTTTAAAATAATATATTTATTAAAATGAAAAGCACATATTTTGTTACATCACAGAATATTTTTGTTGCATTAAAGAAAATGTGCTGAAAAGACTTTTTTCTTTCATGAAGTACAAATTATTTTTCTGCTAAAGCAAGTGGATAAAAGTCTTTCTGCAAGAAATTCTTGGGTGCTAGACAGTATAATGCTTATGTGTGAAAAGAGAGCTTCCATCAGCAAAAAGATGAAGAAAGGCTTTAGATATGAAAGAACATGGAGTGAAACCTAAACAAAGACAGCTAAAGTAACACATTTGACAGAAGTAGGAATGTGACTGGAAATCTTGCCTTCAAAAACATTCATGAGGTTGAAGGATTTTAAAAACAAGCAAGAAAACTCTTAGCTGAAATGGTTGCATTACAGATTTGTATTGGATATGTTAAGGGGCATACAGAAATGCATTTCAATGCTGGATGCTAGGAGTTTTTCTCTATACATCATGCAGGCCACACATTTATAGAGAGATGTTTTGGAGGCTTTTGCAAACTTTGCTTCACAATAAATTAAACCTAGCAATAATGTCTAAACAGAGTGAAGGCAGGACACAATCTCCCTGTTGGTGTGTGTCAGCGACATCATTTAAATAGCACTTTTTAGCAAGAGTATTGCATGTTGCAGTAGTCAGGGGAAAAGACAGGGGAAAAAAGAAAGAAAAAGTGAAAAAAGACGAGTATAACACCGTGTGTAAGTTTCATATGGAAACAGAATGAAAGCATCACAAACTTCCCCAAGAACAAGTGCTGTTAGCAGCAGACTGAAAGCAATATACTTGTGTCCTTAGTTTGGGACTGTGGAAAGAAAAGAAAAAGACATGTGCATGCTTGTGCGTATACGTAGAAATAGTATGAGGAGTTAAAAATTACATAGTAATGATTACATATATCTCCATAAAAACAAAACAAAAAAAAAAGAAAAACAAAAAAACTGAAGGTAGGGTAGGGTTCTCTGATATCAGTGCAATATCAAGATCCAAAGGTGGAACTGCTGTGCAGCTGAGCAGTATAAATATTCATAGCTGCTGTTGTACATGGAAAGAAATACTAATTATAGATGTACATTTAACCAGCTTGTTCTAATAAGCAGTCATCCCCGCTCATCTCAGACCTACTGAATAGCACTACAATGGAAACTGCATGAGTCTAACAATAGAGAGCAGAGAAATTAGAGCATGATGAGAACAGATATTTTTCCTGGCTAGCACATGGTAGCATGCCTAGGACTGAGCTCTCATGATATATGTATGAATTTAGGAATATGTTATAACAAGTGAGAGTTACTAAGCAGTACATGTATCAGTACATATCCACATTGTGGTAGTCTGTGCAACAAAGCACCAAGCTGTAAGTGCAGTGACAGAATAATTATTCTTGGGTGTCTGAAAGCATACAGACACAACTGTTAGCATATAAATAGGGTGGGCTGTAGTAGCACTTGATCTTAGCCAAAAGACCCATAAGCGATTGTGGAAGAACAAGCAGAAGAACAAATAAGGTGAACACATAGAAGACTGTAAGGTGGAGGGATAGTAAGGAAAGATACATTTTATTTATTTTATTTAGTTATGTATGTATGTATTTATTTATTTATTTGTTGGGTTAGAGTCCCCCTTCTTTAGTTTAAATAGAGAAGGACTATAATTATTTTATTGCACTGCAGCATACCTTCTGTGGTCTGCATACTGTATCTGCTTCTGTGCAACAGGTACATTCTTAGCAACTGTACGCATATCCTTAATATGCATTCATATATTCCCTACTCAGCTTGGACATACTGCAAGGCAGACAGAAGATGGAGATTTTCAGCAAAGAAGTCTCCTTCTTCAGGCTGTCAGGCAGCATGGCCTATGGATACTGAATAAGAGGAATGCAGACTAACCACTGAGTGATCAGGTGTGGTAGTCTGTGCTGTAAAGCATTAGCACAGTGGGTGGGCACAGCCACATCACTGTACCACTATCAGTGTTACATTTCTGATATGCTCAGCAATGCTACGTAAATGGTACTGAGGACTGTGAGTGAGAGAGTTGTAATGAGTGGCTTTTTTGTAGGGTCCACGAGTTGCAGCACAACTGATTCCCATCAGTGTCATGGATGTCATTGCCAGGCTGGCCTATCCCATCTATGCCTCAGTGAGTGAGAAAGTTAAGTAGTACACAGCTGAGGTTTGCATAGGCACTTATTACACATATTGGGTGTAGCGTAACAAAGATGACGATGCACATTTCTTTTCATAAACTCATCAAGACAGCAACACAAAACTGCTGCCACAGAAAAAGGGGTTAAGTAATAAGGAACCTGGAGAATTAACACCCTTGTCTTGTTTGCCACATAGGCACTCTTGTAGTAGCATATATTATTTTTGTCCCTATGATGTTCTGTATGGTATGCATTTTCAAGTAGAAGCAGTGATGGGCAACGGGAAGGAATGGTTGGGGATGGTCAAGGCACTAAAGCCCTGACTTTATCAGACAAAAGACATCCTCATTTATATTATGTATCTGGGTATGTGAAGTATTACATTGCATTTCTAGAAAAGTTTACAATGTGTGCACTGAAGTTTTGAGTTAGGGTTCAAGGGAGTAGCAAGCTTCACTTGCAAAATTTGACACAAAAACATTTTTGTTGAGGGACTGTCTACACGCATAGTTCCTGTATAGCAGCATTTATTTTATGCAGCCTGCAAACACTTATCCATAGGATAGTCTATGGAGATCACCACACTTAAAATGAATATACAGGTGAGACATATGTCATGCATGAGAATCATGTAAACTAGTAGGGTGGCATACACAAAGACATATTGGAAATAATCCCATGTGCTACAGATTACATGGCACTTCAGGGAATGTTAGACTTTCCTATTTACATATCTTTATCACTGTGCATAATATGGAGCCTCTATTACCACATGAGTGCAGCCTATGGCACCCAGTACCTCAATAGGGCATGAGATGTCATAGGAGGCATATATAGTGCTAGCTATCTCCTTCACAGAGCTGGGAATCCATATGCATTCTTCAACATAAATAGATTGATATCAAGGAGCTTGCTGAGAATTTCTGATACAGATACTTATGAAATAACTATTTTTCCCTAGTTGATCACTGAAGGGTCCCTGTAGCTGAGATATTAAGAGCTACACATACCATGCAGAGAGGAAGACCATACATTCCCATTAATTCAGCATGTGAGCAAAATATGATATCAGGAGTCCTGATAAAATCTCGATTCACCTTGTAACAATCAGTTATCTTGCTGTCAATCAGGTTATGGTATTTCCGCCACTGTTTGTAATGCCTCAGCACCTAAAGTCTGCAGGAATGCACAACCCATTTCACACTGGCAGTGGTAAGTGGATTAGGTACTACTGAGCAATAATTGACACAATTTTGAACATAACTATAACGTGCAACACTGAATTGTTTATCTTTCTTTAAAACGTTAGGCAGTAAAATACACATACTAATACAGTGACCTCTGAGTCACTGCATTTTTTAAATTCATAAGTTTCATGTATCATTATTTACCGATGTAGTTTTTCTGCATCATTTTCATCTGTTTATGCAGTCATTTGTATACACAAAATATAATGCTGTGCAGGTTAATGTACTCTTTCAAAACATGCCCGTGACCTGCCCCCACTTTCCGCATTTAGAGAACTGCACAAAATTATTTTTATTTATCTTTTTAGACCAGGTTAGTATCACTAGTCAGTGATATCGTTTTGGGGAGACCCAGCCTGAGGTGGGATTCATATTAACTGGAGAAATTTGGCCAGAGCACCGGGTAACTTCTACTCTTTGGAGGAGAGAAAAGGAAACACTCTATAGAGCTGCTAGGTGGTGCTCAAGGGCAGCTACTGAAGTTCTGGGAATCCCATGATGGAGGACAGCGCAGCAGAGCTGGAGAGAGGAACAGGAGAAATCTTACTGAGGGAAAGAGAAGAAGATGGAATAACTGCTACAGAGTTGGCAAATGGAGGACCAGAGACACAAATGCTGATAAACTTGATGAACCAGGCAGAGCCAAATGAAGGAGAAGAAGCTAGATGTAGACTTGGTAAAGAAATGACTGGAAACACAAATAACAGCTGGTGAAGGCAAAACAATGCAGATATCCTTGTCTGGTAGAGTAGCCAGTTTTTAGGGTCTAACTTTGCAAAACTTTTTTTTGTTACAAGAAAGAAGAAGTTATGCAGATTCAGCAATGCAATGAAGAATGGGAGAAGGAACTGAGAGGGGACGAGCAACTGCAGTTTCTCAATGACCACAGAGGAGATGACCAGTGGTAAAAATATAAAAATAAAAGTGATGGTAGAGTGAAAAGGTATGGCATTATGGCTAGCATTATTTTGCCAATAGGATTTAACATTAAAGACATAAGTGCATTAATTCATGTGGAAGATGAACATTTTTGTAGCATGACATTTGAAAGCTTTAACTAGTTGGAAAAAAATTATAACTGAGACTGAAAAAAAACAGCAGTGGCACCATGAAAACAGCTTAGGACTACAACTAAAAAATAAATAAATATGCAGTTTAGGACTTCAGATATGGGTGAGCATGAGTTAAAACTGTTTATTTTTCTATCACTATATAGTAAAGTACATGACGTTTGAAAAATATGTGATGAATGAAATGTATGCTTGGGGGTTGGGAAGTGTGGGTAACAGTGGAAATTAAGAATGGGAAAACTCAACATATTCAAATACAGTATTTGTGAATGGTAAGAGAGGATTATGTTATTTCTGTGAGCATGAAAATAATATGGTATAGGACTATAACAAGTGTGGTGAGATGAGACATATAGCAAGAAACTGTAGGCCTTTTTGTAGAAAATGTAATGAATATTGACACTTCTGGTTTGACTGTTCAGTATTAGAAAATGAAAGAGTAGATGAAGATAAATGCTCAGAAGAAAGACAAACAGTAGAAAATATTACTAAAGAAAATGTTTAAAGAGAAGGTGTTATGGAGGAAGGGAATACTAAAGAAAGGTTAAACAATCAAGAGGTAGTTAGAGAAGGAATTGTTCAAAGTGAGGTTATTCATAAACATGAAGAGAACAGATATGCAATTTTAAGAAGTGAAGAGGGAGAAATGTGGACAGGAAAAGAACAAGAATAAGAATATGATAGTGAAAAGTCAGTTGGTGGTAGATTTTGAAGGAGGAAAAGAAAAAATACGATCTGGAAGGAAAACACAAAACAGGAAAAGTATGATACAGGAATTTTAGCATTAAATGTAAATAGCATTAGAAATGATAAAAGAGATTTAATGGTGGTGGAATGGTATAAAAATAAAACAGATTTTTTTTGTTTGGTAGACAGCAGATAAAACAAAGAAGACAGAAGGAACAGAATATGTTCATAGGTTCATAGGTAGGTACTAGGCTATTGGCCCTAGGGCCTATATAAGCCTAGCCAAAAAGGTACCCTGACTTTCACCACCCAAGAAAATTATTTTCCTGTGCCCCTGTTGAGCAGAGCCACAGAAGTGATGGCTGGGGTGAATTTCCTATATCCCATCCAATCATCAAGATTTGTCTTGAAGAGTGCTAATGAGGAGCTTTGTTTGCTATAGATAGGTAGTTTGTTCCAGAGTATGGGAAGTCGCTGGGACAGGAATCTATCCCTCCAGCATGTTCTGTTTATTGTAGTGACAAGGTTTAGGTCCCTAGAGCATGTAGCTTGGTGGGATTGGGATTTCTTTAAGTGGAGCATGTCCAACAGCTCTGGGATTGACATAGCTTTGTATGTTAGGCAGAGATTGCCTCTGAGTAGGCCATATGCGACGGAGTAAAGGTGGTGTTTTTTGAGACGGTCTGCGTAGTGCATCTGTTTGAGGCTGGTAATCCTCTTTGTGAGGTATTTCTGCTGCCTTTCTAGCTGTTGTAGATGTCTTGTGAGGTACATACCAAAAGGGGCATTGTACTCTATAATGGGTCTAATGAGTGACGAGTAGAGGGGAACAATGACCTTTTTTTTCCTGGATGAGAAACCTTTTGTGATGAGGTGTGCCACTTAGAAGGATTTCCTGACTACTTTGGCGATGTGATTATCAAAGGAGAGACTACTGTCCACCTGTGTCCCAAGGTCTCTTATCACACTTTTGGTGTTAAGTAGACTACCACCTATGTGGTAGTTCATGGGTGCAGAGTTTTTATCAAAAGGGATGACAATGCACTTTTTGACATTGAGCTTGAGGCCATGGCTTTGACTCCAGGCATCTGTCTCAGTGAGGCCCTTTTGTAGGATGTCCACATCATTAGGAGTTTTGATTATGGCTCCTAGTTTGCAGTCATCTGCGACCCTTATTAGCCAAAGACCTTCTGTGTTAGCCTGTACTTCTGAGAAGTAGATACCAAACAGGAGAGGACGTGGACTGAACCCTGTGGTACTCCACTTGTCACTGGTCTGAAGTTGGATTTGGAGTCTGCTACTTTCACAGTGTGGGTTCTGTCAGTGAGCCAGTTGGCAACCCATCTTGTGACATAGGGATTTTTACCTAGTTTAGTGAGTTTATCTATAATTCCAGAGTAGGGGATGGTGTTGAAAGCCGTGGCGAGATCTAGATAGGCTGTGTGAACCACCTTACCCTCATCTACGGCTTTGTTGACTGCTTCAAAGAAGTTTATCAGGTTTAAGAAGCAAGATCTGCCTTTTACAAACCCGAACTGGGTGAGGTAAAGAGTTTGGAGATTATCAATGTCATTGTTTATAAGTTCCATGATGATACATTCCATAGCCTTGCAGACCAGGCTCGTCAGGCTAATGGGGTAGTAGTTCCCGGGGTCCGTGGTGGCTCCCCCTCTGTGGAGTGGGATAACCATCCCTGTGCACCATTCAGTGGGCACAAAGTTTGAGGTAAGGCTATGATTGAACATGGTACTTAGGTGGGGTGCCAGTTCGTTCTGTAGTTCATGTAGAATGCCGCCTGGGATGTTGTCAGGTTCCATGAATGCTGTGTTCTTGGTTTGGAGAGTGTGGCTTTTACCTGTGCAGCCATGATTACAGGAACTTTGTATTCTTCCGGTATAGAGATGGGCCCTTTAGGGGGTGAGAGGGGGTAAAGTTAGCACTGAACCTATCTGCCAGGATGTTGGCAATATCAGTTGGTTCTGTATATTTAGTGCCATTGTGCTATAATACATGGGTGAGGAAGACAAATTGGTTGTAAGAAATGAGATATATTCTGGAATAGGAATTTTTTTGTAAAACTTAAGAAATAAATGTTTTAGATGCAATGGTAGTAGTAACAGGAAGGATAATAATTTGTATATGAAAATGAGCCAAAATATGTAAGACTAATAGTGATTTATGAGCATATTCATATGATAAAGAGAAAACAGTTGTGTGAAGAAATTAAAAACAATGCTTTAGTAAATGTGTCCGTATTGATGGTAGGAGATTTTAGGTGTAACCTGATGAAAAAAGGGAAAAATAATACAAGGTATTAAGATGTTAAGGGAATTAATACAATATGGAGATTTAAAAGTAGGAAAGAATAGAGAATGGGCATATAAAAGGGGAATTTTTAAGACTGAAATTGATTATATAGTTTATTCTAAAGACATGAATGAACTAACAGGGGCAGTGCAGATGGCAGAGTTTGCAGATCATAAAGCAGTATGGGCTAGAATAGGGTAAGAGAGCAAAATAATAAAGGAAGGAAAAAGGTTAAAGAGATTAACTTCCGAATTTAAAAGGTAGGAAGACATAAGTGAAAGAGATATCATGGAAAGATCATATGACAATGAGACCATTTTATAAAAATTGGACATAACAGTGGTTAATGCATATGAAGAAATATAAAAATATATTTTGAAGTGAAAAAAGAAATAAGATAAAAGAAATATAAAGAAAGTTTATGGAGTTATGAGAAAAAGATAGAACAAAGAAGTGACAAAATAAGAGGTAGAAACACAGATGTACAAAATGATTAGAGAAAAAGTAAAATGATGTTACATAGGCAACTATTTTTTCTGAAAAGAAAGAAAGAGGAGGTTTTGTTTTACTTAGGAAATGAAGTAAAAATGAGAGAAGGATGGATGCTATCTTAGATGGCAAAGGACACATAAAATATAAACAGGAAGTTATGGAGGTGGTAGAAAATTTTGTACAGAAATATACAAAGAAAGAAGAGGTGGATGGGCAAGAAGAATGGAAAATGAAAATCAGTTCTGAAAAGTAAGTTTTTTTAAGGACATAACTATAGAAGAAATAGAGAATGTGAAAAAAATGTAAGACTCAACAGATAACAGGACTGGATGGCATAAGCTATGTGTGTTATAATAAATGAAGAAAGATGAAAGAGGAGTTTTTTAAATATTAAATTAATGGATGAAGAACGATATAATGGAAGAAGGCATGTGGCTGAGAGATAAATTTTAGATAGGAAAGTGTAATAGAAAAGATGAAAATTTGAAACATATAACATTAGGGAATACTGACTATAAAATATTTCTGGAAATACTACAAAAAGGAAAGTTAAAATATTGGATGAGGTAGTAGGAGAAGGGATCTATGGTATAAAGGAAAGAGATATGAGAAAAATGGTAATTATAGTGAAAAAAGAGTAGAGATGATAGTGGAAGAAAATGAGGAAGTAAGACTGATAATGTGATATAGCTAAAGCCTTTGATAAGGTGGGTTGTGAATCAATGTGGCAGATTTTAAGGGCATATGGGATAAGAGAAAATATTAATGCAATAAAGACATGCTATGAAAATAAATGGGTACAAATTCTGATAAATGAACGGATGGGATGGGAAATATGTATTAAGAAAGGAGTTATACAGGGATGCCCAATGAGCATGTACTTATTTGTATTAGTACTGCATGCAGTAGTACTGACATGTATGTATGAAATGAAGTATGACCAATATGTTTGACATATGCAGATGATTTAGTTCTAATAAACAAAACAAGGGATGGTTGAGTGAGGTAGTAAGGATCAAAAAACTGTTTAAAAAGCTGGTGTGCAGTTAAACAAAGTGAAGTATAAGGGATTTGGTGAGATAAAGTTGAATATATTTCACAAGCAAGGAAATAAAGATTTTGGGAGTGACATTTGGTGAGTATGAAAGTGTAATAAGTCAATGGAGAAAGATACTGGTGCAAATAAAAACAATTGTTAGCTAGGTGGAAAAGTTTTTAGCATTTCAGAAAAAGATGTATAGATGTGTATGTATATATATATATATATATATATATATATATATATATATATATATTGAAAAATATTATAATTAGGGGAAAATGTATATGACTCCTACTGAAATAGAAAAGGAGACTTTTTTTAGCTTCATTTGTGTCTCAAGGCTGAACTCAGTGAGAAGAGGAATAGTTTATAATAAAAAAGAAGACAGTGGTTTAAATTAAAAAACAAAAGAATCCAGTGGTGCATTTAGCATCTGTGCACTTATTTTTGATTATGAGAAAGGTAAAAGAATGGTAAAAGAAAGAGAAAAATAAATGATAGGTAAGATGTTATGTGAAAAATATAAAGCTGTATGGGAAGAAAGAAAATGGGAAAGAAAGGACAAAGGGGACATGATAGAAGAAAAATAATCTGACAAAATGAAATTCTGAAAGTTAAAAGCAAGTGGGAAAAGAAAAATGGTATAATGTAATTTTAGAATATTTGATGTACACTTGGCAGGAATTAAAATAAGATGAAAAAAAGACAAATGACAAAGGTTTGAAAGTGTTTATGAAGCAGAAGACTTTTTATGGAGAATTTTATTACACAAGTTACCAGTGAAACAGAATATTAAATATAAGGTGAAGGAGGAAAGAAAATATTGCTGAGTGCAGTGAAGAAAAAACAACAAAACACTGTTTTTTAGATTGCAAAAAGAATAAAGAATTTTGGAACAAGTTAAAAAAATACACAGTAGATGGCAAGGATTTAAATGTATAAATATGAATATAATATTATATGTGAAGTATGATAAAGTTAAAAATGCAGTATAGGATTAAGTACTGCTTGTGACAATATAGGTGCTGTGGAGAAAAGATGTGAGAATTTGTTATATAAGAATATGGAAGAGGTTAGATAGAGGATAAATGTTAAAGAAAAAAGAATGGAATGAGTAGAATTGTTTAAGTTCATTTCTGTTGATAACTTGTAAATACTTTTAAGTTCAAATGGAAAAAAATGAGACTGTAAATAATTGATTTAAAGTTTTGTTTATATGGTATAAAATGAATGTAAATGTTAATAAAGCATCCCCACTCTTTTCTGTTTCTGCTATTACTGTTGTGGGCCATAAAGTGGTTACAGTATGGAATGAGAGACTTTGGATTTGTTGAAAGCTAAAACTGTTGCATTACTTGAAAAGGTAGACAATGGTAATTTATCTGATGCATAAATGAAGGATTTGTTGGAAATTAGCAAGCCTTTAGATTAGGAAGCCATTTCTTGGAGTCAAATCATGTATACGTGTGCAGGCAATAATGACAGCATATTGACAGAGGATGTCAAATGTTATTCAATATCATATTCTGTTTGCTAGTTGCAACCTAAGGACAGAGATGGCAGAATCTCAGTCTGGGCATATATATGTACAGGTTGTACAAGGAACTGTAGCACATTCTAAACAAAATAAAATAGGAAAGGTTCCTTTGATTGTTCGAAGCTTCCAGTAGTATGAATTGTGTCTAAATTCGACTCTACAGTTGACCAGTATGAAATATGGGACACTTTAATTACACCTTTGAGTATGATTGTTAATGATGTTACAGTATCTATTCATGTCAATAAAGATGGTTATTGTGATTTAACATTTGAGACTGTTGCTGCAGCTGAAAAGTTTTTACAAATGTGTGAGCTTAAGCAATTGTCTACTCCTTGGGTACATTTTCATATTACTGGCATACATATTTCTGCAAAATGATGTACTGTAGTGCAGTTCTGAACTGCTAATCTTGAGGCTCTACATAATAGGGATTTCTTCTCTGGATACTGGAAGATTATTCATATTAAAAATAAGATGATAAAAGACATTTAAGAAATGGTGGGTGGGATGTTTGGGTTACATTGTAAAAAGGGACAACAAAAGACATATTTTCGGGAGTTCAAACTTACACTTGATTCACACTTGTGAAGAGTTGTGTAAACGGCTGAATATCTTTTATTAAATTGTTGCGAAAATGGTTTGGGAACAAAATGGACAGAAATAATTTGGAAGAAATAGCTAAACCTGACAGTGTAAATATGACTATGATTTTGTATGTTTCTATAAAGAAAAATGTATTTTATTTATTTAACATTTGTTAATTGGGAAATTCTGACTTGGAACAAAGCCAATTTTCAGCAGAGGGAGAAATGCTCCAGATGCATGTTTTTTGTAACATGGGAGGAAACTGGAGGAAACCCACATGAACGCAGGGAGAACATGCAGACTTTGCACAGAAGGCACCCCAGCCGAGAATCGAACCAGAGAGCCTATTGCTGTGAGGTGACAATGCTACTGCTGCACCACTGCGCCATCTTAAAGTTAAAATATAAGTCTTCTGCTTAAAATATAAAGAAATGCGTGCATAAGATCGATAGAAAACAATTTGTATAATATGGATTATTTGGAATGCAAGAACAAATGATAGTCTATTTAATAAGAAGTAGATTTTGTTGGACATTCTAAGAAAAATTATATTGTGGTCATAGAAAAAGGAGTGGGAATCATTTTGTTATGATATTGTTGATGTATGAAGTCTGAATTATGTAAAGAAATTACATTTTTCTTTTGAAAAATATTTTGAGGACTTTTTTATTTTCTTCCTTTTCAAGAAATGTAAATATGCAAATTTGTAAATTGTGTGTAAATAAAGAAACCTACTTTCTTCAACAAATGCAGTGATATTCTTTGTGGCCACCCAAGTTACCACCAACTCTGGCAGATGCCTCCTCTATTCAATGTCTCTTTTGAAGGAAAGAGGGGGGATTTAATAAAGCCTATACATTTCTTTTCCGTGTAGGCATCGTACGAACATATTTAGAATAAGTACATTAGCTGAACAGCGCACAAGAGTGTGCCAACACGAACCTTCGTAGCATGCAAGCCACCTCATAAGCAGGCAGATCTCATGCAAATGAGGCAAGTAGAGTGATCCAGCAAACAGATACACAGCTCTGCAGACCCCATATCAATGTCCGTAGTGTACACGGAAAAATTCCATGTACAAGAATATACCTTAAACCTCTTATATTAGAGGTGACATGGGATATATGGAAATTACCCTTTAAGGATATCAGGTGTTTCAGCTAAATGACAATTCTGAATGTTCATGACTTTTTCTTCTAAGTCTATTTATGGACAATTTCAGGCCAATAAAGCCAAACCCTACTAGCTGTGGACATGCATGTTTCTGTCTTCTTATGGCATCATCAGCACAGCATAAGTGGAATGTCTGGCTAAGATTTGGAAACACAGGGTTGTCGTACCCAACGGATATCCATAAACATTAGGCTGACTGCAAAATATCCCAACTAACAAACTAAAACAATGAGTAAAAAGGTCACATGGTTGGAATATGCACCACATCAGTCAAAGGAGATGTTAAACAGTGGGGTCACATGATATTTGGACTACTGCCTATCCCAGCAGATCATGTGCTGTTGTTTATCACCCCCAACACAGCAGTGTTCCCATATAACTGCTTTAACAGTAAGTCAGCAATGGTATGTCAGCAGACCAGGCAATCTCAGGGCTATAACAGAGAACTCAATCACACATTGTATGTCACACATAACACAGGAATAACAACATACATATTTATTCTGTTGATTGTGTGATGAATGACTCCACTGTGTCTGGCACCCTGTGTGGCTCAGTGGATTAGGGAAGTTACCATGGGTGATGGTGCTGATGCTTCTAATCTGGAAGTAGGCACATCTTGTACATGTGAGGTATTATTATGTTGGTGTTTTCACAGACTGTCAGTCTGTGTGTGGTGTAACATTATGAACCTCAGTCACATATTAAGTACAGCAGACAGCTGGGGAATGCCATGAACATTTTTGAGTGATGTGCAGTACTGCAGAAACAGGGACAGATATACCTTTCAAACTCTTAGTGTAATAAGTCTGTTCGAATCCAGACAAAATGGGGGGACAGAGGCCACAAATAGGGGCATGTGTGAAATACTGCTTTGTTAAATGTAAACAGTTGCTAAAATAACAGGGTTTGTTTCAACAGACAATTTTTCTGAAGGATTTGAAGTCAGACACTCAAATATATGTCACTGTTTAATTACTTCAATCCTAAATTCATCCGGGTGATTTGCCAGAAAACCACACATAAGGAGCAGACCAAGAGTATAAGCCAAAACCCTAGACATTCTGTGAAACTGTGGACAGTTGAGAGGTATAGTCTGTAACACACAAAATTCCAGACTAGAGAACAGGTAGGTGTGGCCTGGAGTCACTGTATAAGTACTGACAGTCACAATGGGCATGCCCAAACACTTAGTTAAAATGAGCAAAATTCTGTAACCCCATCATCAGACTGACCTGTTATGTATAGATATGTCTATACATACAGACATATATATATCCGTCTTTCACTATCCACCTCTCACATACATAGTATACCTATTGCTATGTAGTGTCAAATAGATATATACCAATATATGTAGCTATATGTATCACATTGATACATAGAGTCTCCCCATATATCTACATAACACAGATACATATACACACACAGCTACATTTATATATACATCCCTGTTAATTACATAAATGTGTGTGGATGCCTGTATTGTCCTACATACCCTAATGATGGTGAGTAAATCTGCACTGTCACACATCCATACTGTTGCTCCAAACTAAGGGTGCAACAGTACATAATCCAGTTACCTACAGACCCCTTTGCCTGCTGGATGTCACCATGTTGAGAGACGCAGGTGAGCAGGTGGTGTAATGTATAATGTTGTCAATGCACGCATGGACAGGGCGCATTGTTCCTGCCCACAGGTTTGCCCATCTGACTGCAAGCAGCCACATATGGTCATACTGGTAATTGTACACACATAGCTAGGATAATAACAGTTATCCCACTGCTAGGTTACTAGATGCAGATAACAGTATGAAGCAATATCACTCTGCAGACCACTGATGCTATTCAACACAAGCCTAGTTTGTGTAATACACAAGTACTGTGCCTGTAATCACATAAATAACAGACTCAATCTGTGGCACTTGCAATAAGTACTGTGATCTATAAGACTAGATAGGTTGGGGTTTTAATCTCACTCCAGGCTACTTGGTGTGCACGTGCATGCACGTGTGTGTGTGTGTGTGTGTGTGTGTGTGTGTGTGTGTGTGTGTGTGTGTGTGTGTGTGTGTGTGTGTGTATACCCCTGCAAAACAACTGCCATGCCCTCATGTACTATCCACTTGCAATGGTTATGCTATTTTTGGCTCTGTAACTTGCTGGCTTTCACAATGCCCTCTTCTACAAGACCTGATGATGACATCCACCTTAAGACTATCAGCTGACGGTGTAGTATCAAGGCTTAAGCCATGATGTAAGCGATAAATACTATGATCTATAATGTGTAAGACTAGATAGGTAAGGGGTTCTAATCCCACTCCAGGCTACTGGGAGCTCATGTGTGTCCCAATGTGTGGCATAAATACGATCATTTTGGTAACATAGAAATAGGTAGGGTTTTGCAGTAATTTATTTATAGCATGTGATGTGGCCCCCAAAGGACTGACCACAACAAGGCTTGCTGATGTCATCAAGCATAATATGTCCTGAACTCATAGTACTAGCAGACATGAGGTGTATTGCGTGCATCACGCACTGTGATCTGTAATGTGTACCATTACATAGGTAAGTGTTCTTATCTACATACAGACAGCTTGCACTACATGTGTGCCTTGGCATGTCCTATATGCAGTGACTGGAAGTTGTCCTAGCCTCAATGTCACAATGGTCATGTGTGAGCCTGTTAGAGCATTTTCATCATGTTATGGAACCATAGGATGTTTGAACTTCACTGGCATAATGGCCATATAGCCCTCACAATCACAGACACCTTTATACCCATAGTTACAGGATCAGCACATATTGCTCCAGTCCAAGAGGGACACAGGCAGATGCCCTCTGTTGAGATAATGGTCACCCAGCCAATTATAAAGATGGCATGTGGTGAGGTGCACTGAGGTGCTCTGTGTGCCATCCGGCAGGGCACTGTTTCAAGGATGTGTTTAAGTTTGCTAGACAAATCTCTCCCACAAGCATGTAGTACCCATCACATACAAGGTTAATGTCCTTTCAGTGGGTTATCCATCTACTATGCCTCCTATAGTTAGGCAGCATATGCAGTAAAACAGGGTCACACATTGCCCCGTATGCAAGGCACAGATCACCACTGCATTGTCTATATGCCACAGGTGGCAATAACATTCATTGCAGACTATCCCCATTGAACACATACTGGAGACATGAAGTGACTTTGTGAGGGACCATACTGTTGTGTGCAATTACCAGTACTGCTTGGAAAGGTACATCACCAAATGGCCATTGCACTCAGATACTGGCATGCTGAGGGAAGAATACTTGGAGGTTATGAGCATGTCACTTACAGGTGACTGTGGCCTCAACTATGCCATATGATTCCTGCCATACCACTGTAGAGACAGGGTGATCTGAGGCACATTAGGTGTACACCTGTGTGGCCAGTTGTTTCACCCCTGAGTATGTACATCACATGTTGCTACTGATGTGCTACTTACCAGGTACATAGGTCTAACTGATGGAACTGATACTATATATATATATATATATATATATATATATATATATATATATATATATATATATATATATATATATATATATATTTTTTTTTTGGATGGAGCTTATGGCCATTACTATGTCAACAGGCATGTGTTTGCAATACCCTCTTGCAGGATAGTGACATACAACATAGACTCTACGAGTGCTCACAATTTGCAGGCATCAGCCAACATTGTTAGCCACAGTCAGTCAGTAGTTGAATTTATTGTGGTTGAATGGATTCCAGGCAGTAGAGGACCCAGAACTGCACCCTGTTGAGCACTGCTGCTGAAAGATCAGCTTTTGGAGGTGGATATCCCTATGTTGCATGTGCCAGCAATGGGCCACTTAATGACCCCTACAATGATAATATTGCGGATCCTAAGTGGGTATTTTGCAAATGTTGCCTGAGAGGGGATATAGTTAGAGGGCTTGGCTGAGTCTAGGCAGTTGTATGTCCTGATGTACCCTCATCCAGTTCCATGGTCACTGCCTTGGAAATGCCCACCACATGTAACAGTCATGCTCCCCCGTCACATTTCCAAACTGTGTACAGTCAACTGTGTATAGACACATAAATGTGCACTGATTGCCACTGCAGCCATACAGATATGGATACTCAGACAAAGATGTGTATAGTTATGTCAGTCAGTGGATGTACCACCTCTGTGCAAGGGTATAACAGTTGCCAATGTCTACTCAGCTGGCATGTATTCAGCAGTGTTGATATGATTGCAAGGGTGTCCCAATGGTATCTTCCATTGAGAGGCCAGGTATGAACTATTCTGTAAATATGGAAGTTATGGGACAGGTTGCAGGAATATTATGTGTCACATCTGGTGGGAACAAGTGAGTGTAGTTGACACAGACAGTGTGGATGTACAAGTTAGGTATGAGTCCAGACCCATCATATGTGGCATCATGACGTATGAGGTCGCTGACAATCTGGGCCTGTCCTTTGAGGTCACACATCTAACTACACTGAGCGTTGTGGTTCTGCTTTGTGTGGGTGGCTACTTTTGTCACTTACCATGTCTACTCAACATCGCAACAGTACTATGTGCTTCTTTTAACTGAGGAGGTATTGCCTCCATGTAAGGGGGTGCACACTTATTCCAACTGTCACACAGCACTGTTCAACTGTTATTGTACAGCCTGCTAATGGCAGCTGTCCACCAGTCAGGTTTGCTGAGCCATGATGAGCCTATGTCCTTCCTGTCATGTACAGCAGAGTTTATGCCATTGTACTGCTGCTGGCATAATGCATGGGTGTAGAGCTCTGCATACTTGCCTGTCCCATCTGAAGGGGTAGGTGCAGTCATGCTATGTCAACCATCCCACAAGAGGTAATAAATTGCTGTCTTAGTATATATGTCTGTGTTGTTTGCAAAGGGGGGGGGGGTGCCAGTAGTTTTAAGGAGAGTCATCTGTGGTCAGATCCCTCCAGGGAGGACCTTACATTGGGGGGGGGCTGTGCTGGTCACCCATATTGGTAAACATATAATGCACTACATTGGCTCCCCATGTGGGGATGTCATGGCACTGCTGCAGGGCATTGTAGGTAAGGACCTGGACCATCCTTTGGGCAAGTAAGCTGGAGCATAACTAAGCAACACAGTGTGTACATATTAGACTTCTCTAATGTAGTTGTCTGTGCTCTGTACAGACACCTTGCATTACTCTCTTCCTTCAACATGCTGGAAGTAACTGCAACTGTTACTTGCATGGAGGACAACTAGCAGGTAGTGCCAAGTGGTGTCCCCAGATCTATGAGTCATGTCACCTGAAATGCCATAATAGGAGTTAGCATGGATATGAGAACTAACACTGTTGTATGCCTAGTGACACTTTACCAAACACTGTTACTTTTGCTCAAGGCCAGATCATGCCTACCGACTGTAACAGCAGAGCCCATTGACTGTTACAGTATGCAACTGATGTTGGACATATGTCTCACTACACCAACCATGGGTTAACAAGGTGCATGACAATATTAGTCCAGCAGGCCTTCCTGGAAACTGTACATCATGTACAGAGTGTTATGTCAGCTGGAGGATAGGCAAGTGTTTGACAGTCATTCTCTGGGAAGATAGCAGTGGGAGTCACCAGTGGGGTTCACCATCCTCCAGTACTGCCGTACCCCATCTACATATTCCCTCTCTGCAGTCACATTCACTGTCAGTGACCTCTGATTGAGCAGGTGATTGCATACTGGGAGCTATCACAGACTCCCACACAGAACCAAAAGTTATCCATGATGGTCTAAGACACAGTCAGTTGTACTTTGAGCCACTGACACAGACTAACTGCCAATGACTGCACAATACTATCCTGTGCAACATCAACCACCCCTGCAAAATATTGTAGTGTCCACACACCACACACAGTTGTGCCATTAGACATGTAGTTATGGACACAGAGAGTAAAGTAGCCTTTGACTCTCACTGGCCGATAAGATGTGGGGATGCTTTCACTGTTGTACACCCTACACTGACAGGTTTGGGATGTAAATCCCAGACTGTCACTACTATACTGAATGTGGCAGTCATCACAACTATCATTGTATACATTGGCATCCTTGCTATGTCACTACACAGGCAAATCAGACAACTGCAGCAGCCACACAGGTTCCATGGCACACCAATATATAGCGGAGATAACATGTCCTATGGAGTCCATGCCATGACCATATATGTGTAGAATGTCCCCTAAATGCTTTGGAGGGGATGTGTCTGGCTCAATACAGGAAGGTGTCAGATCCCACTGTGTACCTCCAGTGTATCCATGACAGGACTAACACATGTTTCACCTATTCTACATGCCTACAATATCACTGTGGTATACATAGTACATGCTGGAGAGACAGGTATGTAACACAGACAGTACACCATACATGAAACAGGCCCCCCATGCATGTGAAGCACACATCTGCTGTGACACACATCATGTGCAGGTTACACTATGGGATGCAGAGCATGACAATCATAACTTGTGTTGGGAAACTGTCTGTACTGGAAACATGATATTTTTAGATGGGTCATCTCCATCACCACAGCTTGTAGATGTGTGAGTTCCCAAAAGCCTGGTGACACTTATCAAGGATAGCAGACCTGTTCACAGATTAGGGGATGCATGAGTACGCCGAATGCTGCCATTGTCCTTGTTAGCCTGTTATATACATATGAACTTATGGAGCCATGCACTTATAGTGCTGTACCTTGCTGAAGACATATTTCTGCTGTACTGACGTGCCATCCTGTGCTGCTTTATTGCCTCTGTGTATCCATAGATTATCCCAAGAGACCCCTGAACCAGAAACATCTGTCATCATGTAAGTATACAACCCTTACAAAATCATACAACATAAGGTACACAAAAGTATGAGGCATACTCGTGACAAATGCCAACATACAGTATCTTTTGTTAGCCACTACAAAGAGGCATGGCAAAATAACACTGCATTACACAAGTACATGTTAACTAATATAGTCACCCTGTGCATCAGACACATAGCTTCATTTCCCTGCATCAATGGCGAGGATGACAGGGATGTGACACAGGTATCATCTCTTGTACAGGGTGTTGTGTAGAGGTGCAGGAGGCCTAGGCTGACACAAATAGTTGACAGCATATGTGTGAGTCAGGAAGGAAGCAGGTAAGATGGACCATGTAAAGGTGCCATATGTGTTTGTAGGTGACCTGCATTTGACAGTGGTGTGTAAGTGCATGCATGTACACAGTCAAGCTCAGTGCTAGCCCTACATGTGTGTATGTTGGACAGCTTTGGACCATACATGGTAGACTCCCATCTGTAGCTCTGGAAGTACTGCCACTATGGGACTGTGATTGTGCATGGCCACGCGGGCTCTCTGCAGATGGGGTTGCTGACCTACGTCCACAAGTCCGATGCTCAACTCCAACCACATGTTCCAGCACAGAGGTCCAAGACAGACACTGTCTCAGCTCACCTTCTGTCCACTGCATCAGTCAACTGATCTAGGGTGTCCCGAATGCAGTGGAGGCAGCCACAGATGTCAGACTGTCCTGCATCCATAGCCCTAAGCATACATCTGGTGTTCAGCTCAGAATGTGCCTGTGCCTCCATGATGGCCCAAAACATGTCCTGAGTGACCCATGATGTGATACTGGCAACAGGTGATGGACAGACAATAGGCCCCCTACAAGCAGCCTTGTCAATCTGCCTATGTGGGACCTCATCAGCTCTCTGGCTATAGCCAATGTCTATACTCATTGGAGCCATAGTTGCCACACTTTCCTGTTCAATGTTCCCACCCTCTGACTGTCCAATATCTGTGGCCTCCGGGGGGTATGTCTGGGCATACTGACTGTGTGTGGTGACAATGGCGAGGGATTCAGCCCCCAACATCCACACCTGTGCCTCACTGTGGCCACCATCATCATCAGAGTTTGAAGAAACACTGACATCAGGTTGTGTAGGGGACAGACACCAACACCCCACCCAGTCACCAGCAATAAGAAAGAAAAAAGGGGTCCATGAATACCTGCACTATTGTATATGAAAAATCCAGCAATACTCATAATAACAAAGCCCTACAACTGGATTAGTGGTCAAAATTTTCCTCTCCGCTTTTGTCTAAAATGGACTTCCTCAGAACAAAATACACATTCAACTCAAGACCTTTATAACAATCACTTCAAGTAAATCAAGTAAAACATGATCAGTACAATTTACCTTTTAATTAAGCGATATGACACTATACTTGATAAAACAATACATAAAAACCAAGTAAACCTATCTTAACAAATGTATTGAAAAACATTTCACTGCTTAATTGAATGTCTTTTCAGCCTTTTGTGTTTTAAAAGGCATTTTAAAACAAATGCTTCATTTAAACCAGGAGGATTATCTTTTCTTAACTGTTACTGCCAAAGTGTTTCTATTTGTTCAACTAAACTGCTGTGATTAACCCCTCTAAGATCCGTATGTACATGATCCAGAATGGAAAATAAAAACGTTCTATCCTGTTTACACATAACATTATGTTTAAATAGGGCATTATTCTGGCCCTTAACTTTAACAGAATATAAATGTTTCTTAACAAAATAGCCAATTTACCAGGAGCAGGACTACAGCCTTGGCCAATACCTGATGAACCTGTGAAAAGTTAAGGGTGAGGTAATGTCAGTACCAATGCATGTTGCAGCACAAGAAGGTAATACATACATAAATCTCACATTTACAGTACCTACTGTGTTACTTGTTGTATTGGTTACATTCTGAGTATGGGAGTACAACTGAGGTAAACCCCCCCCAAAGAACTAAGACCTAACACCCATGTAAAAGTATGTACACCCTGACACACTGACTGCTACAGTAGTATGATGCTGATCACAGTAAGCCTACCTGCACGCTCCTCTGCTATGGAAACTGTGGCACCCACCTCCATGATGTATGATGTGATGGATGCCTGGGAGCTATTGTGTGTGCCTAGGTTCACCAGGAATTCCTCAGTGGCTATGAGTGGTTGTTCTGCTGCAGGCCATCCACTGTTGATGGCACAATCCCTGGCTACATCTGCTGCCCTTCATCATGCAGAATTGATAATGCCTGTTGCATAGTGTCAAACCTGCTCATATGTCCTGCCCTGATGGCCCATGCCATTCACATCACAGACAAGGTCTGCCTACAATGCAGCCTGCTGTTCCCTGTTTTGCCTCCCCCTGGACAGTAGGATGTGATGATGTTGCCTTAGTCCTTCCAGTATAATTTCATTTTCTGCATCAAACAAGGGTGCATGGCATCTACGATACATGATTCCTGGAAGACAAAAAAGGGGGAACACATTACAGGATCACATACGTGGAAGTACACTTTGTATAGATACAGCAAGGACAACATGGCTGGCACTATCCACTGCTTGCTGACACGTCATACTCCACAGTGTTCAAACATACTAAGTGTGTGGATACAACTGAGATAGTAGCAGTAGTCAGTTATTCCCGTATATGCCATGATGGATACTGTTGTATGATCGTACACCCAACACTCAGATCTATTGTGGTCTGTCCCCTACGGTTCATCCCCCAAATAATATGTCATAGGAGCAGTGCCACACAATTAGCAGTGTGCAATTACAACCACTATAAAGGGACAGTCTAATGAGACAAATGTGACACAATGACAACAAACAATGCACCCTTGATGTGTAGTACATCCTGTGTTAGGTGTAAGACAGCAGGAGATCAATAACATATCATTATCACAGGTCTCCAACAGGCTTAATGCTGTGATCCCTAGTCCCCGTACATCTATTCACCCAGCTTAATCCTGTTGTACAGAAAATCAGTTACATATCTGATGGAGTGCAGTACTCCTCTGTTGATATGTGGTGATAGTAAAGTTTTCACAAAGGCATGCTCTGTGTGAAAAAAGTCTCATAGAGAATGTTTCCTGATAGCCAGTTGCTTGCCTTTTAAGCATGCTTCTCATCAGCAGGTGATTGCCTCTAAACCAATCCGTGTCTGAAATGCTAATTTAAGCTAACACAGCTGATTTGCACTATCATTAGCTGATGACATGCAACTAATTGAACATATATTTTGCCATTAATGCCTTAGTGAGTGTCTTTCTACATGTTGCTGCTGAAGGGCACATTTACCTGCTATCACACAGCTGTTATTGTCTTTGGCTTTCTAGTGGTGTACTATTGCACCAAAGTCCAAGATGCAGTCCCATTTTTAATCTTTTTAATTTAATTACTATGTTTTCTTTAAATCACCTGTTTTAATTAAGAGTTGTGTGGTGTGTCAGGTTAATGCAGTGGTCTGCAGGTGCGATGGTCTTGGGTTGGAAATATGAGACAGGTGTTTATTTTGTAAGTGTATATTACAAGTTTAAAAAAAAACATATAGTCAATATAGCTCTATTTAGCTGAGATGAGTGAAGCTGCATGGCATGCCGTGCAGCAACGTGCTAAAAAATATAAAGAAAAGAAAAACGGGGAGATAGGATAGTGGTGAAATGGGGTGCAAGTAGGGAGAAAAACATAGCGAAAAGCTGGTAGGGATGTACATGAAGTGTGTAGGAAAGAACCATAGCTATCCATTTCTTGTACAGCAACAACTGTGGACTTTGACTAAATTTGTACATGACTTTGAACTCTCAACCCCAGAGAGAGGGGTGAGGACAACATAACTGTGCTGTCATGCCAGTTGTACCAAATGACATGTGTCCAGTGGACATGAGTGCAAAATGGAGAGCTATGTATGGGACAATTTTTTTTTTTGGGACAGGTGCCCATTTTCTTTAAGGTGAGATTGGAATTTTGGGGAAGGGGCATGAGTATGTGGGGGGCGGAGGTAAGATGGGTAGGTGGGTTGGCTGCATTTGCAGACAGACAAGACATACAATACAGCAGACAGGTGGTGTGTGAAATGTGAGGGGGTGAAAACCTTGAATAGAGAGGGCGTTGTGGAATCCAAGTCCCATGTGCCTCCAGACAGCAGCAACATGACTCACATCCCCACCCATGGGATTGTCAGCACTGCTCCTTTGCTACCCCGAGGGTAGCAGTGCTGGATGCTGAGCACCAGGGCAAGGCTGCCCCATCAGGTCAGCCAGCATGCTGTCAATCCAGCGCAGGCAGAGGTCAAACCCACTGTAGACTATCCTGCACACCAAGACCATCACCTCATCCCAGATGACAACACCCCCTCCACCACCACTCCCAGAGAGGCCCATGGGGTGGTACTACCCGATGCCACAGGTAGTGCAGGGGCAGCAGAGAGGCCACCACTGGTCTGGGACCCAGATGTGCTGGGACCCCATGCCATGGATGGTTGAGGCAAGGTAGTGGGATCAGCCAGAACTGGCCTACCTTAATGTGCTGTGGTGAATGAGGTATAGCAATAAGTTAAGGTTAGTAATAACCAAACCATTGTTAGTATTAACAGAATGGAACATTATTTTAATTCATACAAATGCATAATAATGTATAGTATGTGTAACACAACAGTAAATAACATAACAGTCAGTATGGTAACAGCATGCCAGTAAGAAGTAAACCATAAGGGCAACAAAATAGTTTAGCAAAGTATGTTAATAGTGAATCATAATGACATATAACAGTATCACATCACATTTTGCAAAAATATAGTTAAACAGCATATGCTAATATTAAATCATAATAATAAATAACAATAATAAATAAATGAAGATAAGGGGTGGGGAGAGAGAGATAGAAACAATCCATTACTGACAACATGGACTATATCACTGAAAACACTGATGCTAAATACTCTACAGGTGTGTACTGTCAGTTCTGAGTACAATAGCTGCAATTCTTATATAGCTGATGTAGCACATACATACCTCTCAAGCTGTTAGCATGGGTCAGTATGGGCCAAGCAATAACAAATACAGGTACACTACAACACAGAACACTTTTAGATAATGTGGACTTCTATAACTGCCAAAGTGTTCTGTAAGCAGATTTGGTAATACATTGCATTCCAGGTAATCATTTTTCTGGTAATCCTGTGACAGATGGATTAGGCTGTTTTAATTACAGTGTGTGAAACTGTGACACTTGAGAGGCATGATTGTGTACAGTATATAATCTACACATTCATCATGCCTTAGTTAGAATAGAACCCAACAACTGTGACTGCAAGGGAGATCTGCAAAAAAAATTAACTTTATTGGTACTGCTGATAACTGTTTGTGAAATGTTAGCACAATCATATCTGCTCATAACATGGGGTACTCCAACCATATACCATTTGTTCCTGGAGTGGGAGAAAAAGAGAGCATTATGTCACTGAATTCATTTTGCATTCTAGAGCTATTACAGTGCTATACTTGACTGCAGTGACAGGAGAGCACACATGCATGGCACATAGCCATACTGCATTTATTGAAACAAATCACTTTAGGAATCAACTGTGCTGCTTAACATTTTATTGGTACTGCTGATGTGTCTGTGAAATGTAACCACAATCATATCTGTTCATAACATGGGCTACCTCACCCATATACCTTTTGTTCTTGCAGTGGGAGAAAAATGCAGCATTATGTGATTGAATTCATTTTGCATTCCAGAACTATTACAGTGGTATGCTTGACTGCAGTGACAGTAGAACACACACATGCATGGAATACGGCTATAATGCATATATTAAAACAGATTTCTGTATTAATTAACAATGTTGCTTAACACTTTATTGGTATTGCTGATAAATGTCTGTGAAGCCCACACAATATCTGCTCATAGACTGGACTACCTCAGCCATATAACTTTATTACCTGAAGTAGGAAGAACAGAGAGCATTATGTGACTGATATTGGCCTGGAGACAGCCTTGGACTGCACTATTAGTTAAACAATACAGTTTGCAGGCCATTACTTTTGCATTCTACAGCTATTACAGTGTTACACTTGACTTCAGCAACCTTACCATAGAGAAGTAATGCATACAGCTCTACTGCATTCGTTATGACAACACAATCCTGCTGTACACCATTTTGCTTACTGTTATTGGTATTGTTTATTGTGTATTGCAATACAGTTGTTATTGCTCATTTATTGCACTACAGCTCTACTTGCCCATTTATTGTACTACAGTTGTACTTACCCATTTATTGCACTACAGTTTTTATTGTGTATACTTTATTGCAGTAAATGCTTTACTCTTTCTTGCTTATTGCACTACAGTTAGTGTACTAAATCCATACATACCACACTCACGGCACAACCTGGCCAGGCGCCTGGCATAGGACTCAACATTCTGAGCCCTCTCAGCTGCAGCTGTTGAGAGAGAAGCACACCATTATGCCTACCAGTTTCACAGACATTCGGCTTGCATATTGGAAAACAGAGGAAAACACACTTACATATTTGTGGGGTATTCAGAGCTTTAGCTTCTTGGACCCAGGTGTCCAAGGTTTCTCTCTTTTTTCTCTTAAGGTCATCATAATGGTGATGACACTGCTCACCTGTGCAGAAGATATCAGTAACACTGGTGAACTCCCTGGCCAACTGGTCCCAGGCCTCTGCCTTACACTCCAAACCCTGGAGACCACACTGCAGCAGCTTAGGCTCATGATTTTTTACCAGGAGCCCAACAAAGACCGTGGACTCCTGAACACCCAATCTCTGTGCCTGAAAGTTTTTATACACTGTTATCCCACAAGATCAAGGCATAGATTGGATTAGGCATCTATTGTATGCCAAAGGCATGGATAATGATGAAATACATGTCTTGAAAATACTCTTACAACTAGTTTTCCACAACAATTTCATGTTATTTGATGGTGAAGCATATAAACAAACTACAGGTGTTGCCATGGGTGCACCCTGTGGTGGTAGCTTCGCCAATTGTGTTTTAACATATTGGGAACATGAATTTTTATTTAAAAATGATTTGTTCCAACAACATGCTGCCTGGTATACTAGATACCAGGATGGCATGTTTTTCATTTGGAAAGGCAATGATACCACAGTTCCAGTTTTTATAGAAGAGATTAAATGTTTCACTAACTTTTTGGATTTTACCTTTCAATTTGAAACAGAAGCTATCAACTATCTGGATGTGTACATATCAAAAGATAGAGCCCATAACAGATTTAGAACAACTATATATAGGAAACTGACATATTCCAATACTTTCTTGCATTTTTCTAGCAGCCACCCCTTCCATCAAAAGAAGGCAGTTATGAAAGGCCAGTTGGTCAGGTCATCAAGGATGATTCCTTTTGAGGATGATTTCCAAGTAGAACATAGTTTACTTAGAACCATGTTCAGTAGTAGAGGTTATCCACCCAGACTATTTGATAAAATAAGGCAAGAAGTGGTTAACAAGAGAAACATGGGACATTTTACACCTATCCTGTTTAATGGATACCATGATTTTATTCATGAGTCGGATGGTGATAGAAATTGTTATGCACCAATGAATTCCCATACTAAAGGCATATTAGACATGGGTGGTCCCACACTTATCACAACTTTTTCAAAGGATGCAAAAATTGTTTCAAATATTATCTATAAGAATTTGACACTGCTGGCAGAAGATACACACATCAACAAAAAGTTTGAAAAATTGCCACACATTATTTATTGGCATGGCCAAAATTTAAAGGACATCTTAGAACTTCCAAGTAGAATTACAAAAAAGAACATGGGTATGTACAAATGTGGTCACTGCCATCAGTGTCAGCATATTCATGTGGGCACTAAAATAACCATTAGAGATGTTGAATACAACATATTAGGTAAATTTAATTGTGAGTCAAAGGGCATTGTTTATGCTGCTATATGCCAACAATGCCAATCCTTTTATACAGGAAAGACAGAAAGGACAGTGCACCAACGCATATACAAGCATACGTATCATATAAGTAAAGGTACCACCACAAATGCTTTGGCTAGGCGCACATTGCAACATCCCACTCACAAATTTTTGTTTGCCATTGTACACCAGGAACTATATAACAAAAGAGGAGGGCCATGGGCATTAAGGTTAGAAGAAAAGGAATTGTTGTGGCAAATTAGAATTTTTGCACATGCACTCCCTGGCCTTAATGAATATGCTTCCATTAAATGCATTTTGAAACTTAAACAGCTAGACAGGTAGAGTGTGTGTGTGTGTGTGTGTGTGTGTGTGTGTGTGTGTGTGTGTGTGTGTGTGTGTGTGTGTGTGTGTGGGGGGGGGTTAACATAAAAAACATAGCCCCAGGTATTTCATTTATTTAATTATACCAGAATTATATATGGAAATACAAAGTAAATAGTTTTTCATAGGAGGAAAGGAATTGAGTTGTTTATTTAATTATTCAATTTTTTTTAATATAATTGCTTTATTGTTTTATTTATTAATTGTATAAGTATATGACATTGACTGCTTGTGTAACTTTGTCTGAGGAAATTTGGATACTAGTCCTTACGAAAGCACTTACAGAATAAAGTTTTGGAAAAGGAGAACATCTGCAAGTTTTGCTGTCTTTTTGTGTTCACGAGTACTAGTTGGTTGTGTTGTTTTCAAGTTTCTGAAGTTATATTGCGAACGGTGCAGGTATCTCTTCACAATCCTTATTTTCACAAGATGAACTCAATCCACTTGTGAGCACCAACAGCGAAGCAAATGCTGTGGGCAATTTGACCCTTTTGGTGCAACAACTGCTTGACAGAGTGGATACTCTATCTAAAAAACTTGACAATGAGAGAAATAGTGGCTTCTGTCTGCCTACCAATTCGGTAAACAGCTCAATTCTCAATGGACAAGGTTTGTCCCACTTTCAAGTATCAAACAGCCGTGAAAATATGAACAATGCAACCAGAATTGGCACTATAACATCTGATCATGGCTTGAATCAAAATGACAGTCAAGGACAACTACAAAATATATTAAACATGTTACCTGTCTTTGGCGAATATCTAAAAACCCCAACCTTTCTTGGTGGTGACCAAGATAACAATTTACACTCTCCAAGCTCTCCGGTCAACAACAATTCTAACATAATAGCGAACTTGAATGACTTTGACAAGAAGCTATTAAAATACTGGAAACTACAGTTGGAAATTAGTTATCTACAACAATGCATCAGTAAAAGGGTAGTACCTAAGGGTCTCCATCAGTGGAGGTATCCTGTCGGACTTATTCCAAAATCTAGTTTCCATCTAGATCTTATTAGCTTATTCGACAGACAAGGCATGGAATTCCTAGGTATCCTCATAAAACATTATGATATACAAGTAGCTACTCTTAAAGGCAAACTAGAAATCCTGGAGAAAAACATCAGATACAGAATTCCCCAGGTATAAATTTGATTATGGTCGAATTTTTTCATCTATTGATGTGGTTATTAAGAGAAGCATTGAGGTGAAAACTAAAAAACTGAATAGGGATACCTATGCCTATGAAAAAGGCAATGCTTATCCTTTACCTCCACAAGTATCTAATTTCATTGGCACTGATGAGGTTAACCATGATTCATGCCCCTATGATGTTTGCGAGGAAGAAGGTTCTGACAATAACATCCAACCACCACAGGTTAGATGGAGCGAGAGAATTAAAAATGGCGATGGTCCACGACAAACACTAGGGTTCACATCAAATAATATGAATGGACAGGGTTTTCAGGATGCTCACCAGAAAGCTACTCTGGCACAACAGAATTCCAGCCATGAGGGGCATCAACGGAATAAGCAGAATTGCCGGAGGTGGCCTATGGCTCGCTTGCTAGCCCTTTGATTACACTGAGCTCCCAAGGTGACTTTAAAGTTTTTAACTACACCAATTTTCAGTTCGATATGTGTTTTATTGATTTTTTTATCTAGGGGGCTTCCTTTTCTGCCCGACAAAAGGGCTGATTTAGCAAAAGCCATTTTGGATTTGAAAATTTTCATTCAGAAACTTAATTTAACAGTATTAATGGGCAATACACCTTGCTTAACACATGATTTCAAAGTTTCAAGTTTGTTTAACCCACCACTACACTCTACTGTAGCACTATTCCAACGCATTTGTGAAATGGATTTGAAAGATGGTATACACAGTAACATTTCTAAGAAAACTACTAGTAATATAACTCCAGATGAGCTGGACTTTTTCGTGTCCCTGAAGTTACACAGAATTTGGGTAATAAAACCCGATAAGGGAGGGGGTCTTATATTTATGCATGAGCATGATTATATAAAAAAGATGCATGATGTTTTGGAAGATGTCTGTTATGAGTTGATTAGTATTAATGAAATTAACATTGCATATAAGCAAATTTATAACCGTATTAACGATCTGTTTTTGGGAGGTAGTATCAATTTGGATACATTTCACTACTTAACCATGGCAGCACCAAAGACACTGGTCATTTTTGGGTGTCCTAAAGTACACAAGAAAGTCTCTGATCCACCTTTTAGACCTATAGTTGATGGATGAGGCTGTATTGTATATGCTTGTGCCAAATATGTTGATGGAAAACTAAAACCAATCATAAAAGGGGAAGAACATATTTGCCCAGATTCATGGGGATTTTTAGAAGGCATAAATAAATTAGAATTTAATGACAACTACATTTTTTAACAGTTGATATAAAAGATTTATACACTGTTATCGTACAAGATAAAGGCATAGATTGGGTTAGGCATCTATTGTATGCCAAAGGCATGGATAATGATGAAATACATGTCTTAGAAATACTCTTACAACTAGTTCTCCACAACAATTTCATGTCATTTGATGGTCAAGCATATAAACAAACTACATGCGTTGCCATGGGTGCACCCTTTGGTGGTAGCTTCACCAATTGTGTTTTAACATATTGAGAACATGAATTTTTATTTAAAAATGATTTGTTCCAACAACATGCTGCCTGGTATACTAGATACCAGGATGACATGTTTTTCATTTGGAAAGGTGATGATACCACAGTTCCAGTTTTTATAGAAGAGATTAAATGTTTCACTAACTTTTTGGATTTCACCTTTCAATTTGAAACAAAAGCTATCAACTATCTGGATGTGTACATATCAAAAGATAGAGCCCATAACAGATTTAGAACAACTATATATAGGAAACCGACATATTCCAATACTTTCTTGCATTTTTCTAGCAGCCACCCCTTCCATCAAAAGAAGGCGGTTATGAAAGGCCAATTGGTCAGGGCATCAATGATGATTCCTTTCGAGGATGATTTCCAAGTAGAATGTAATTTATTTAGATCCATGTTCAGTAGTAGAGGTTATCCACCCAGACTATTTGATAAAATAAGGCAAGAAGTGGTTAACAAGAGAAACATGGGACATTTTAGACCTATCCTGTTTAATGGATACCATGATTTTATTCATGAGTCGGATGGTGATAGAAATTGTTATGCACAAACAAATTCCCATACTAAAGGCATATTAGACATGGGTGGTCCCACACTTATCACAACTTTTTCAAAGGATGCAAAAATTGTTTCATATATTATCTATAAGAATTGGGCACTGCTGACAGAAGATACACACATCAACAAAAAGTTTGAAAAATTGCCACACATTATTTATCGGCCTGGCCAAAATTTAAAGGACATCTTAGAACTTCCAAGTAGAATTACAAAAAAGAACATGGGTATGTACAAATGTGGTCACTGCCATCAGTGTCAGCATATTCATGTGGGCACTAAAATAACCATTAGAGATGTTGAATACAACATATTAGGTAAATTTAATTGTGAGTCAAAGGGCATTGTTTATGCTGCTATATGCCAACAGTGCCAATCCTTTTATATAGGAAAGACAGAAAGGACAGTGCGCCAATGCATATATGAGCATACGTATCATATAAGTAAAGGTACCACCACAAATGCTTTGGCTAGGCACACATTGCAACATCCCACTCACAAATTTTTGTTTGCCATTGTGCACCAGGAACTATATAACAAAAGAGGAGGGCCATGGGCATTAAGGTTAGAAGAAAAGGAATTGTTGTGGCAAATTAGAACTTTTGCACATGCACACCCTGGCCTTAATGAATATGCTTCCATTAAATGCATTTTGAAACTTAAACAGCTAGATAGGTAGAGTGTGTGTGTGTGTGTGTGTGTGTGTGTGGGGGGGGGGGTGTTTAACTCAAAAAACATAGACCCCAGTATTTCTTCTATTTAATTATACCACAAATGTTTTTATATATATATATATATTTTTCTACTTAATACATTTGTATTTTATATTAATTCAAGTCACTAATTTAGTGTCTATGTATTTAGTAATAAAATCATGAATTATATATGGAAATACAAAGTAAATAGTTTTCCATAGGAGGAAAGGAATTGAGTTATTTAATTATTCAATTGTTTTTTTATATAATTGCTTTATTGTTTTATTTATTAATTGTATAAGTATATAAGTCATTGACTGCTTGTGTAACTTTGTCTGAGGAAGTTTGGATACTAGTCCTTACGAAAGCGCTTACGGAATAAAGTTTTGGAAAAGGAGAACATCTGCAAGTTTTGCTGTCTTTTTGTGAAACCTGGAGCTCTAGAACCAGTTAATTCTGAGTCCTAAAAAGACCAAACTTTTACGCTTTCTTCCCCAAAATCTAAACTTCCTCAAATCCACCATTTCTAGCCATTCTCTAAATAAAACACCTATCATAGTTGAAACCAACACAAAACTACTAAGGGTCATGATAGATGACCAACTGAAATTTGATTTTCATGTCAACACTTATTAAGAACACCCATCGAAAACTTGGCGTGTTGTACGGAATTAAAACATTCCCCTCTACAAAGCTAAAGTCTCACTCTCTCATGCCTATCTTCTACCAAGTCAATTGTATGGCTCTAGCATTCAGATCCTCGCTAACCTCCAAACCTTTCTCCTAACTAATCTTGTAGCTACCGATAACAAAGTGGCTAGATCTGCTGCAAATCAAAGCTATTGATCTCTCTTTAAAAACTCTCTTTAAAACACTTAAACTGGCTAGAATTCCCCCACCTGTTACTCCTCTCTCAGCTTCAGCTTATTCACTCTGTCTTGTACCAACCATCTTTCTGTCCCAACTTGTCCCCTCTAATCTCCGTCTATACTCCTTCTAGGACTCTCTGTAGTACAGACCAAGACTTACTACAAATCTATAAACCCAAGAACAAAATTGGTCAAAACCTCTACAGCTGTTACCCTACCATTTCTTGGAACAAACTCCCATTGGAAATCAGAACACTAAAACAACTCAAAAAATTTAAATCAGCTACCAAAAACTACCTAAAAAGTTGCTGGTCATGCCACTGTACTCACCATCCATAACCTGCCCCACTCACTTATGTACATTGGTATTTTTCTGTCATGTTATAGCTCTCCTAGTCATTCTATCTAGGTAATTACCTGCTACTTAATCTTAAAATATTTCTAGTTATACACTACCTGTCCAATCCTCACCAACTTTAACTAGGCTGCCTGTACTTATAACTCTGTATACTGTCCTTGCACCTATTTTAAGGAATAGGACAAATTAAGCTCTGTAAATAATTTTTATGCTTTTACTGTACCAACTTGAAAATGTTAATGTTTGTATATAATACTATTTTTCATTTACAATTTTATTGTAATTATGTGGAGCTTTTCTCCCCGGGCCTCCTCCGAAAAAGACCTATCAGCTCAGCTGGACAAACCCAGTCAACAAATATAAAATAAAGTGATTCCTTTATTTTTGGAAATGTCTGGCGTTTTCATTTTTGTGCACCCATGGAGTTGGTGTAAATCTATGGAAGTGCAAAGTATCTTGCTTTCAGCAAACTTAACATTTATTTTTTCTTTGGGTGACTTACTGATTAGTTATGCTTTGCAAGTTGGTTTGTCACCGAATTGTAAATTGATGAGTCATAGTTTAACACTAATACTGTAGTTTAATTGGATAATAGTTTGGCAACTGGAAAAACAGGAGCGCACTGCATGCTTTGGACACTGCACTAACCAGTTTAGAAAATATTGTTTTTATGCTTAAAATATGTGAATGCTTATTTTAGGAAATTAAGTGACATTTCTAGGTCATAAGGTACATGTCATGGCTAGTATTCAATCAGGGAAGAAAAGCAAGCAGTTCGTCATGCCCCAGAATGCAGGAATATGGTAGAATTGTGTGCTATTTTGGGGGTTGTTAAATTATTATTGCAAGTTTTTATGAAGACTATCAACTATGTTAGCTCTGCTGTTACCTACTGATGTGAGATGGTTGCTCTGAGGCCATAGTATCATAGGAAGTTACTAGGCTATTGACCCTGAGGCCCTTACAAGCCTAGCGAAGAATTTTGCCCATGTTCTGACAAGTCAGCACCAGATGCCCCTGATGTATTTTCTATTCCTCGTCCAGCTATCCAGGTTGCACCTAAAAATGGTTAATGAGGTACTCTGCTTGACATGGAGAGGCAGTCTATGCCATGGAAGGGGGGAGTCTCTGGGACACAAATCTGTCCTGCCAAGAAGTCCGATTGATGTCACACACCAGTTGAGGTCATGCATGTGGGTTATTCGAGTGGAGCTTGACTTACGGATATGCAGTAGTCCCCTCACGACAGGGTCTGAGATTGATTTGTATGCCAGACAGAGGTCATCTTTGTCTGTATGAGACTGAGTAGAGGGACAGGGCTTTTAGCCTATCTGTGTAGGGTAGAAGTTTGAGGACCTGGATTCTCCTGGTGAGGAACCTCTGTGGTCTCTCCAGCTGCTGCATGTGCTTTGTGAGGTAAATGACTTGCCTAAACGTGGGCTAAACTCTTGGCTAGGCTTATAAGGGCCTCAGGGCCAATGGCCTAGTAACCTCCTATGATCCTATAAGGGGCATTGTACTCAATAATGGGTCTTTTAAGGGAAGGATACAGGGATGTTATGACCTCTTTGTCACTGGATGAGATACCCTTACTAATAAAGTGGGCCATGTAGAAAGATTTCTGTACAGTGGAGGCAATATGGTGGTCAAAAGTCAGTTTGTTATCAAGCTGGGTGCCCAAGTCTCACACGACTAATTGCATGCTTAGGACCTTGTTATTAGTGTGATAATTTGTGGGGATGTCATTCTCCCCAAAGGTGATGATGATGCATTTTTGGCATTCAGTTTGAGGCCATGTTTCTGGAACCAGTCATTGGTTTGGGTGAGATCCTCTTGGAGGATGTCCACATCACTAGGGGAATTGATGACAGTGCCCAGCTTGTAGTCATCTGCAAACTTGGTCAACCATAGTCCTCTAGTTTTGGCCTGCATGTCAGAAAAGTATATCCAAAACAGCAGACGCTCCAAGACTGATCTTTGGGGTGCACCACTCGTTATGGGTCTACCGCTTGAGGTGGCTTCCCCTATTTTGACTAGGTGAGTTCTATCAGTGAGCCAGTTTGTTACCCATCTGGTAACATATGGATTGATGCCTAGTTGAGAGAGTTTATCTATTATACCCGAGTGGGTAATAGCATCTAAGGCTTTGGTCAGGTAAAGGTAGGTGGTGTGTACTGTCTTCCCCTTGTCCATGGCTTTGGTGACTGTCTCAAAGTAGTCGACCAAATTTAGCAGGCATGACCTCCCCTTAATAAAACCAAACTGTTTAGGATTAAGTGTTTGGAGGTTGCCAATGTCCTTGTTAATGAGGTCCATGATAATCCATTCCATGGCCTTGCAGATCAGGCTAGTTAGGCTGATGGGTCTTTAATTTCCTGGATCGGGGGATGCTCCACCTTTTTGCATAGGAATGACAGTGGCTGTCCTCCACTCAGCTGGGATGAAGCTGGTACTCAGGCTTTGGTAGAGTAGTGTGCCTAATGGTGCAAGTTCCTGCCTGAGTTCATGTAGGATGCAGCCTGAGATGTTATTGGGTCCCATGGAGGCTGTATTTTTGCCTTTGAGAGGGCAGTGATGACTTGCTCCCTAGAGATAAGGGGAGGGGGGCAGGTGCTAGGGATGTCTTGATTTACTGATGAACAGATGGGTGAAGTTTTCACTGAACCTGTCTGTCAGCAGATTGGCTATATCTATGGCATTTGTATATGTGCTGTCCTTGACCACCAGTTCTGAGCAGATCTGAGTGCTTCCTTTGAGATTGCGGACATATGTGAAGAAGGCCTTATGATTGTATTTAGTAGATGTGACCAGTTTGGACTTGAAGCTTGCTTTAGAGGATTTCACCAGTGCTCTTATTTGCTTGTCTTGTTCAGGCTAAGGAGAGATTGCTTCCAATTAGGTGCCTGCTCCTTCTTGGTCATGGACAGCATTTTTTTCCTTTTATTATAGAGTTTAGTTATTGCAGATGTCCACCAGACAGGCTTACTCTTCCTTGAGGAGGATAATTTTGTCCTGTTGGGTATTCCTGATTCCATGCAGCTATATACATGCTTGTATAGGACTTTGGTGTAGGTTTAGACATATGTGCCAGTTCCTATGGAGGGGGAGGGTGCTGTAAAACTGTTTATACCTTCCCTCAGGAGGTTATAATCAGCTTTGGAAAAGTTTTTTTTTGTTTGACACTAACTGTGTGTGTGGGGGGAGGGGGTGAATTCGAAAGTGACTGCTTTGTGGTTTGATCTTACCAGGGAGGATGACACTGTAAGTATGTTGCAGTGGTTACTCATGTTGGTTATTTCCAAGACCAAGATATTATCACCTGTTGTGGAGGTGTTGACCAGCTGGTCCAAGGCATTTGCATTGATGAAATCAAGGAATCTCTGGGCATTTGTGTTTTGGCATGAGTAGTTCTTCCAATCTATGATGGGATAGTTAAAGTCACCCAGGATCAGGGTAAAGGGTTGAATCTTGATAGATTCAAAGAGGTCCAGATAGGTGGAATGGGCATCTTGAGTCAAAGTTGGGGACCTGTAGCTAGCTATGATTTGAACAGGGGTCTTGTCAACAGTTTACTGCACCTGACGTGTCTCCTGTGCATCATACTGTTTGACCAACCTGGAGGTTTATATGTCTTTAATATATATTGCAACTCCACCTCCTTTTGCTTTGTTGCCCATGGCTGGGGTCTGAATGTATGATAGGATGAGTAAGCTGGTATGGCTGGGGTGCTCTTCACAGCTTTGAACTAGGTTTCTGTGAATACATAAATGTCAGCATTTTCTAGGGTTAAGAATGCTTGCAATGAGTGCAGTTTCATGATTAGACTCCTAGCTTTAGCAACATGACCTTTAATTCACATTTTGATTACATTTTCATGTTGGTAGTTTTGATGTCATGGCATTGCTTATAAAAGGCACTATGGGGGAGGCAAGAGTCTTTGCCAGAAGCCTGAACCCCAAGGGAGACAAATGCAGGCCATCCCTGGCAAAGCATCATGGTCTGTTGATCATGTCTTCCCAGGCTGTCAGGTACTGCATCCCCTTGGAATGACATCAGAAACTAAGACAACTGTTAAAATCAGTCATTTTCTGTTTGTACTGAGGCATCATTCTGGGAGATGGTAGAATGCTGTTTAAGGCTATGAGCACACCTGCCTGGGACACATATTCAGTTAGCTCAATCATGTCTCTCTTCATATAGTCCAGGGAGGTACAACTCAAGTCATTTATGCCAAAATGGAATATGACAGTCATAGCAGTACCTGTTGAGACACTTGAGTACATGGGTGATATGGCGGTGTGTGGTACCTGACAAACAACTAACTGTGACTTTCTCCTTATTCAGCGTGGTGAGAAACACGTGTGTGTCTCACAGTCAAGTCTTCTATGACAAATATGTTTGGTTTATGTTTAGGCCTTAGTGGCTGTGAGACACAGTTGTGTGAACTATGTATGGTATGGTGTGATGTGATGGGCAGTGGAGTTTGCATATGTTATTTCCCACAGAGGTCTCTTTTGTTTGGGTATATTTTTGTTGATGACCTCTGCATATGTGGGTGTGTGTTGAGTAGGTGTGGGTGGTGTTTGTGTTGACAACCATCTCAGTGCCAGATATACTGGCTTGTGATGGAGAAAATATAGACTCTAGGTTCTTAATGTAATTGCATCTCTCACAAATTGTGTTCCTAGATGGTAGTGGTAGAGGGTTGTCCGTGTACATGAGGCAGTTGCTACACTGTCTCAAGATGCCCATATCAACCAGACTGGCAGGAGAAACTATAGGAAATTGTCCATCCATATTTGTCAGAATCTGAGGGAGAGAGGCCAGAGAGAGCTAAGGGGGTAAAGGGTGAAAGGTCGAAGAGGAGTACTACTAGGTGATCACACAAGTGCTATAAGGGAAAATTTGTAGCTGGAATGTCTTGTGATGGGTTAAAAATAATGCAGCTGTAGTGCGTGATGTGCAGACAATCCCAGACCAGTTCAAATGTGGGGTTTAAATACCACAAAAAATAGAAAATTTTAGTAACACAGAAATCTAGCCAATCCTGCTAGCCCCTGCTTTCTTTACCAATCAGCTTGTGCTAGACAAGGTCCAGGCAGCCCTGCTACTCTTACTAGCAGAAAAGATAGGCCCCTACCAACACAAGTGGCTGCCAGAAACACAAAAGGCAAACACAGGATGGCTGCCAGAAACACAGAAGGCAAAAAACAAATGTCTTTGGATGCAGCAAACCTGTATCCAGACTGTACTACTCAATTTAAGGGTTAAGAACGCAGTCATATTCAGAAAAAAACACAGACTAACCACTTACAGACAAAAACAGAACTCACAATATGAAAAAATACAGTTAAACAGTAATGAAATGCAGTAAAACACAGTTAAACAGTAAAGAATAGCAATTAAATGCAGTTAAACAGTAATGAAATGCAGTTAAGGAGTAAAATTCTGCCAGAAACACAGAAGGCAAAAAACGAACGGCTTTGGATGTAGCAAACTTGTATCCAGACTATGCTACTCAATTTAAGGGTTAAGAACACAGTAAAGTTCAGAAAAAAAACACAGACTAACCACTTAAAGACAAAAACAGAACTCACAATATGAAAAAAAAAATAGAGTTAAACAGTAATGAAATGAAGTAAAACGCAGTTAAACAGTAATGAATAGCAATTAAATGTATTTGAACAGTAATGAAATGCAGTTAATGAGTAAATTGCTTTAAATTAAAATAGTGCAAATGTGATAGATTAGCTCACAATCACATCAGTAAAAAATATCTCAAATACAATAGTAATTCAGTAGTATACTGTCATCAATTTAATCAGGCTACTGACAAGCAGTAACAAAGCAGCAAACTAAATGCAGTTGAACATCTTAGTGTAAGCAGCAAAATGAAGTAGGAAGAGGCACGATATTTTTTTAAGTAGAAAATGAGGCGACAGAAGATAATTCAAGATTAGGAAGCTAAAGTGGTAGGCCTTCACAACTGATCTCACTATACTCAGTAGAATGAGCTGATCTTATCGACTGGGAGGAGTGTCCAATATCAAATTTATAGTAGATGTGGGCAACTCAAAAGCCAACAAGCTTTAAGACTACAACAACAGTTGGGTGGCTGGTTGGGGATACAAGATCAGAACAGAGGTAAGGATTCAGTTCACTAAACCTAAAATACAGTTGCACAGTTTAAACAGATATGCAGCAAATATCATTTTAGTTAATCAGAAGTGCAGAAAACAGTTGAAAATAAGCAGTTATCCTTTGTAGTCTCACAGAAGATTTCTGGAAAACAGCAGAGCAAGGACAGAAGGCCTAACTCGTATCTTTGATCAAATAAGCACAAAGTGGTTTAAACACTGGCTATTTAAGGCAAAGAAATGAGAACCAGCCAAGGTTCAAATTATCTAATCAAAAATCTAAACAGAGCCCTGTAGCAGTAACTCTAGCTAGATCAGACCAAACGGAAAACTCCTCCCATGAAGCAACAGCTAGGCCTCTCTAGACAAAAGACTGACTGTTGTACAAGCTCCAAAAGTCACACACAGTACTAGATTCAGCTCTACACTAGTGTTTTTCAAGTGCAGCAACAAGTAAAATAAACAGAACAAGCAGAGAAACAAAAGGAGACAAAGATCAGAACGGAGGTAAGGACTCAATTCACTAAGCCTAAAATATAGTTGCACACTTTAAACAGGTATTTATTTTATTTTATTTTACATTTGTTGACCAGGCTAGTCTGAATGTATATATGTCCATTTTCAGCAGATGCCTGGGACGAAAAGCTCCAGCAATGAACATGACAGCTAATTACATTTCATTAAATTTATACATGAAAGTACATAATAGTTCATTACATTTCTTTACAATATATACATGACAGATGCAGATAGAGAATTCATTTGAATAATACAACAGAGAAATCTTACACAAAGACATAAGTCTGACATGTTGATGGACATTCAGTTCATGGGCTAACAGTGACATACAAACTTAGTACAGTAAAAAGTGTAATTTGACCTAGAGATAAAGGAAATAGTTAGTCAGGGTAAGTACAGGGGCATAGCCAACGTGTATTGAGGTATTGTTTAAGTTTGTTTTTGAAAAGGGTTATTGAAAAAACCAAAGTAAGATCAGTAGGCAGCGAGGTCCAGGTTTTGCTAACAGAGTTAGAGAACAAGGAGTCACCGGCTGTGTTGTAGGTTTTAACTATTTGTACTAGTGGTCTGTTGGATGAGTGGAGAGTCGTAAGGATATTGACTATGGGACTATTATCAGGCTGATAAAGAATCTTATGTGCAATTATAATTTGGCTGTACAGGAGTTGGTTAGGCAATTCTAACCATCCTAATTGAGCCAAGTCATTACAGTGGTGGGTTCTTTATGCAGATCCAGTAGTAAATCTAGCAATGTTATTATAGGAGTTTGCCAAATTGTTGAGGTAACTTTTACTCAAGTTTGTAAATATGGGGGAGGCATAAAGGATGGTAGAGTGTAAGTGGGTATGGGCAATAATAGTCCTAGCTAATGGAGCAAGGAAGGGCTTAATCCTATATAGGGAGCCACGTTTTTTATTGACTATTTTTACAGTATTGTTAATATGCACATCAAACTTAAGGTTGGTATCAATTAATACCCCTAGTAGTTTGGTAGAGGGATCAGGAGATATGATGGTGCCGTTGTTTGATTTAACAGTAAAGGTAAGTGGGGAGGACCTATGGGTTGGAGAGAATAGTAATAGTTTTGTTTTCTTAGGATTCAATATGAGTTGGTGGTTAAGGAGCCAATTTTCAACTATGTTAAACACATTTTGGGTTAGTGTCTGTAGATCAGAGGGGGAAGTGGCTGAGCATATTAGTGTGCAATCATCTGCATATTGAATACAGGTGTCTTGTGGAATGACTGAGTGCAGGTCATTACTAAAAATAGAAAATAAGAGAGGTCCTAATATAGAACCTTGTGGAACGCCAAGGGTGATGGGAAGATGGGTAGGTAAGTTGTTTTGCCATAGAATGGTTAAAAATTTAGTATTAAAGTATGTTACTGCTTTCTCCAGTGGTAGGTGTTTTAGGACTGACCAATCACATGAACTTAGTTCATTTTGGAAGATATCCAGGGTTAAAGTTTTTATTGTTTCTTATTGTCATATATGTGGGTTGGTTAAGAATATCAGTGTTGTGCCTAATTATAAAGGTGATAAAGTGGTCGCTTATGTCATCAGGGAAGGTCCCTACCTTGTATATTTGGGGATGACTATTTATGAAGATCCAGTCTAAGGTACTTTCTTTGTTGTTGGGTTTTCTGATCCTAGTGGCAGAGGTAATGGTCTAAGTAAACCCATATAGGTTAATATGGATAGTAGGGTTCTCAGAGGAACAGTTCTTCCAGTTGATATTAAACTTGCCAAGGGCTATGGTTTCTTGGGGATAGTTAGTTGACAACCAACATAGGATGTCTTCAAGGGTATTAATGTTATTACCTGGGGGAATATAGACACAGATGATATAAATTGATTTACATTTATTGATTTGTATCTTAGTAGTCAGAATTTCAGCAATTCTTTTTTGTGGTGGTTGAGAGGCTTCTGTGGTCACCTGTAGTCCAGGTTTGTATAGGACAGCTACCCCCCCCCACCCTTCCTAGCTTTTCAATCAAGTCTTATGATAGTATAACCAGGTGGTATAACTTCATTGTCATGGGTTGATGGTTTTAGCCATGTTTCGGTAAGACATAGAATGTCAAGCGAATGGACCTCTAAGAGGGCATACAGGTCAGGAACCTTATTATTTATGCAGCAAATATCATTTTAATTAATCAGAAGTGCAGAAAACAGTTGAAAATAAGCACTTCTCGTTTGTAGTCTCACAGCAGTTTTTTTGGAAAACAGCAGAGCAGTGGCAAAAGGCCTAACTCACTGCAGCTTTGAGCAAACAAGTCCAGAAGACATAGAAGTTTTAAAGTTTCTGAATGTACATGGATATGACTAAAGTGAAAGAGCATGAAACTTCTGTGACTATAGCTTCATATTGTGTTGGTACAATGCTTTCACATAAATTGTCAGGTCAATCAGGTTGTCTTAATCCTTGAAAGCTGTAGAAAAAAAGTCTGTGTAATTAGGTGTAGTCCTGTGGTGATGTTTGATAAAAGGAAATATTATTATATTTTTAAGTGCAAACCTACTAAAGTGTTGCTGTTTAATGAGATGATACCTATACCAGAAACATTGCCTTCAAGAATTCTAAGATGATCCACACTGTTGCAAACATATCAATACAGAGTATTATACATTTCCGTTAAGCCACAGATAGCTTATCTAGAAATCTAGACAGTTCCCAAATCTGACATTCACTCTAACTGAGAGTTGAGGATCAGTCAGTCAATTAAACTTGAGACTGTAGCAGATTGCTTACTATAAATATAATGATTGGCTTGTTGCAGTTAGTACACCATATTCAAATCACTGCAGCACTTAAGCTGTGACCGCAAATACAGTATCAGCATTCATTTCAGAATGCTGTAACTACTATACCACCCCATTGACAACTACCAATTGCACCTCTAAGCCTTTGCACCCCTTGTCACATCCGAGCCATGCTGATTAGAGGTACAAATCATAGTAATGCAAATACTTTAAGCACATTACCATGTCTTAGAATAATGTTACTATTCCTTTAGAAGTATACATGAAGACAAGGAATCTTTTGGACATTGTTTGAGACTCAGCAGTTAAAGGAAATCACAGACATGGAATGATCAACTTAGGGTATAGTTATGTAATATATTGCAAGATATTTTATAGCATGTAGAGTTCCTGAATTCGTAACACCAATAACATAAGAATTATTTTTGTTTTCTACCTTTTCCCCGCTCTTCTGAGCTGGTGCAACCTTGAAATAGGTATATATAGTGGTCGGGGGATGTGGAGTCTTGCCTGCACATACAGCATGCAGATCCTTGTCCTACTGAAAAAACAGAATTATTTTTTGTATATCATGCAGCATTGAATATCATTGTATTAAATGTATGACATCTATGTTTTACATCTCATTAATCATATAATAATGCAAAGGCACATTATAGTCATAGTAAATTCTTAAATGGTTTTATCTGGGGGGAGCCAGACAAATTTTACTGTAATCTGCAGAAGCGGTGTTATTACAGTTATATAAAAGTTATCCAGGTATCACTCATTTGAAAGCCTTGGCAAAACATTATACATGGTGACTGAACACTGATTCATTATGAAGGCAGGAGCCAGCTATGCTACATGTCAGGTAAACAGGAAGTGACTTCCTGCTTACTGCTTTGCTGTATTCGTAGAAACATCTAAACAACATGGAAAGACGTCATAGTGATTACACTGGTCTTTCTCTTGGAAAAATGTTTCTGGTCACTATAAAAGTAGATGGATATGTTTTTATAAGTAATGTCAATTTTGAGTGCAACTACTGAAAATGTAAGGACAAGTTTCAGTGTTCAAGGAATGCCATGCATGATAATATTTATTAGATAATGCAGCATGATTTATAAGTGATAAATTGTCAAGAATAGGAGAGTGGAAATAATTGCATTACTTCTGCTACCAAATCTTTTGTTCACTGCTTTTCTGTGTAGGAAGACAGTGCAAGAAAAGCATTATTAGCTATACAACACAATAGCAGCATTTGAAAACCACTATGCTACCATGGAATAGAAGTAAGAATAACATTTTCTAGTGATTTCATTACTTTAGCTTATTATAAGTAATGTGTGCTAGTTCCATATCATTTAGAGGGTGAAGATATCACCCACTTGAGTCAGCAACAGTAGGTTAGCAAAGCAGTCAACATTGTCTGGCTATTGAGATATACCATTTTAAATGCAACATAAATAAAAAAATAAATAAAAAAATAAACAAACAAATAAATAAATGATAATTTACACTTTGAATATGATGCACTAGTGCATTTAGCAACATAAATGTTTGCAAAAGCTGAACAGAATGAATGCTTTTCAACTGCTTGCACTTATATGATTTCTTTCAAGTTACATTTTAAAGCTACTATACCTACTGTACAGAATGGTTTACTAAAACAGTCATTAATATTGATTAGACCTGAATACACGTTCCAGGAATCTACTGCTCAAGGTTTATATTTAATCTTACAAAATCAGCAATTATATATTTGTAAATATAGATCTATATCTATACACACACACACACACACATATATATATATATATATATATATATATATATATATATATATATATATATGCATGATTATATAATCATTGGTAGCATTGGTAGAACATAACACAAACACTAATCAATGACACACAAAATGACAGAATCACAAAACATTAACTTCTCTTCCACTATCAGCAAACAACAACAATAAAACCCAGATTAAGCATCGACTGCATTAGTAATGTAATGTGTAGGGTTAGGGGCAGGTGCAAGGACAGCACACATGACTAAGGCAGGACAGGGGAGCAAACTCATATACACCAGCCCTTCCTCTAACCCTAACCATTCATATTAAATTACTAAACACCTTTTTCCTAAAATACCACTAATAAAGGCAAAGGGGCACAGAACACTAGCAGCAGCAATAAGGCACAACACTACATATATCCCCCTACCTAACCTGCAAATACTTGCACCTATATACTACTTGCTATAATGTCTTGCCTATTTTCAAAACCACCACCACCACCTTTCCAGTCAACCATTCCTTTTCTTGAATGCTTTTACATACCTGCACTATACAAATCTCTAATTCAACCAAATGTGATTCTCACAAATGTGCAGTCACTCATTTGAGTATTTGCTCTTTATGATCACTCATTTGTATTTCTCACATATGTATTTTGTACCAAATGAATGACAACCATATATAAATACATACGTATACATACACATACACTCATAAATATGAGTACAGTTCCTTTTGTTGAATGTTCATTTGTTCAACAGAATGAAATGCAGGATAGTGTGTGTGAATATCTGTTTTACTGAATGTTTGCTTTGCAGAAATAAATAAAGTTGGCTTGTGCTGGGGCTGGATGTGTGTATGTGAGTATTTGTGGGTTAAGGTTTGAGTAGGGGTTAAGTAAGGGGCTTGTACATACATGTGTGTTGGTGCACATGTGTGTGTGTTTGTGTGAGAACATGTCTTTACTATTTATTTATTAGTCTTTGTTGACAGAGAAGGCCCCGCTAGAAAAAAAAAAAAAAACACTTATAGAATAGGCCTGAGGAGAAAATTTTTTGATATATAAACATATATTATATAGACAATTCTTAAGACCTCTATATATACAAACAGATAGTTGTTTTGTAGTGATTGTATAAAATATAAAACAAAAACAAAAGTAAAATGCTGTGTCCGTATGAAGATAAAAAACAACCAGTAATCATAAAGAAGCAAAAACTATCAAAATGGATGGAAGCAAGAATCACAACAATAATCCACAGCAAAATGTTTATTGTAGTTAAGCGCTTTTGTCGGCCTTAAGCCTCAGAATTCATCAGAAAACACATTTCTAAAAAGTGTCATGCTTAAATAGAAACACAAAATCACATGGTCACAATATCTCACCCCCCAATTAGTAAAAAGTTGATTAATTAATTTGAATGAAATTATTTAAAATAGCCAGAGCTATAAACATTTATAATTTATATTTTACAATACATGTACTTAATATAATGTAAATATTACCAATAAATAAATCAATATTTTATGAACATCAATTTCAAATGAATTGAGTTACTACATAAAATGTTATTTTAAAGTAAACACATATAATCATTTGATACAACTTGTGCATGTTGCCATAATAAATAATGAATGAATGCATAGTGACAGGTGCAGTTTTGTATGCACCAACATACTTCTATCTATATACATAAAGAAAATATATGTAATAATGTTGTACACACCTTAACCAAGAAACCAAGTGTGTGAAAAACACACACTATGTGATGGTCACATATGGAACTCGGCTTTTAATTTTAATAGGCTGGATATGGATGCGGTGTCATTAAGACCGGGGTTGACCATGGCATTAACCCGAAGTTGCCACACTAACTCCCTATACTCCAAAAACATATCTTTTGGCCCACCCCTCATGTCTTTATTCACCATTTGTTCCAAACCTGAAAATCTGAAAGAATGACAGCTGCACTCAAACATGTCTAGCCAAAGCATCGCTCAAATTTAACTTACATATGTCGTACATGTGTTGATATATCCGTTTGTTTAAGGCATTTTTAGTTTTACCAATATAAAATTTAGCACATACATGACAAATTGCAATATAGACTAGGCATTTTGCAGCCGTGTCAATATGGAGATTAGTTCCACACCGGGAACAAGTTTTGCAGTCTTATCAGCTGGCTGTGCATTGAACGATAGTCCGAGTGGTTCATTTATAGTAAATGAAGGAGGAGTAATGAACCCGGTGATGGGAAGCCAGAGAAGAACAGGTTTAAATATTATTTGTAGTGAAGATATTTTAAATGGATGTTTAGCCCCAACAGAAAACCCTTTCTGTATTGAAGAAAGGGGTGTGTTTGAAGAAACGATGAGTAATGCTCTCAATTTACAAGAATGTTTTCGCACACTAGAAAGTGACTTTTCTATGCTAAAATGCATTCAGTGGGCTAATTTATTTTTTGACAATAGTTTGAAAGTTAAACAAGTCCCAAAGGGACTAAGACTAAAGATTCTGCCAGCTGGGAAAGAAAAATCTGCCTAAAGATTTAACTGACAAATGGCTGGAGATTAATCAGAAGGCAGGGCTTCAGTATATGGAAGTGCTTTGTGACTTTCACAACAGTAAAATTGTGAAACTAACTGAAAAGTTAAAAACGAACTATGTCAAGATAAAAGAAATTACTTCTGTTGAAAATTTCAATAGTAAGATGGCCATTATACAGGAAAACTTGCTGAAGTTAAATGAAGAGCTGAAGAAGAGGAAAACTAAGACATTTTTAAGAGATTGTAATGAATATGCTGGGGGTGTGGCATTAGCATATGGATTACAGCTTCAGAGCATTATACAGAATAATGAGATGACGGGGAATGTTGCATCAATGGAGGATGATGTGAATACACTTAGAAGATCGGAGAGGCTGAATAGCAGGGCCAACAGCCAAGTGACTGGTCAAGAAAGCACAAAAACAACAACTGGAACTATGTTCAACAGCAAAAATTAATATAAACAGGTTCAAGTGGCTAAAGCACCTGAACAAGCAGTGAGGCTGAAAGTTAGAGATGCCAACAAAACTAACCAAATAAGTGTAATGTCCCAGCCCAAAGGAAACCAAATGACTGAATATCAACAGACTATAGATGTGTATCAGAGGACTGATAACCAGCAAAGATCTTGGGCCCAAGTAACAGCTGTAGGAAATCAGGAGAGATTCAACCATCCAAACAATTACCAACAACAACAGTGAAAAAATGGATATGGCAGGAGAGGGCCAGGGAAGAACTGGAACAGAAAGAAACAATTCTGGAAGACATAGATACAGTCAATTTTAAAATTATAAACTTATCTAGCAAAAAATTAACTAAAGATGACTATTGTGTGCTGAGCAAGGGGTGGAACTTTGCCCCAGCTCAAAGAGCAAACAAATTGACTATGATTAATGAAATTAGAGACTATGTCAGAAAACTTAATTTAAATGCCTTGTTTGGATCTCAGAAGCAATGTAACATTGAATTTTATAAGGTGAGTTGTTACAATCTGCCCTTAATCAAGGAATTAGGAATGTTCTTGAATGTCTGTGAGTCACAAATGTTGGAAATGTTAGATAGTGAAGCTATGTTTAAATATTATAATCTAACTTGGAAAGAAAAGGAATGTTTTGATGCATTAATCAAAAATGAAGATGTATTAGTCTTTAAAGCTGACAAAGGTGGAGCAATGGTGTTGCTGGATAGAAATGTATATGAACAAAAAATGGGGGAAATTTTAACAGATAAAAAAAATTATAGAATTGTTAATATGAAGGAAGTGAAAAAAGAATATACACATATTGCTTCCTGTATAGAAGAATGGTTCTATACAGGAAGAAAAGATGAAAGAACAAAGAGAAATCTGTCTAACACTAACCCTAAAATAAGTAGGATCTTTGGAATTCCAAAGATCCATAAAACCTTAGATTCACCACCCTTAAGACTGATAGTTGTAATTAGAAACAGCAAAACTGAAGAAATGTTAGTATTTGTAGACAAACATCTACAGAAGATAGTGCCGAAGAGTAAAACCTATATAAAAGATAGTTATGATTGTATGAATAAAATAGAAGGGATCCATGTATTAGACTCACATATATTAGTAACTTTATATATCAATTCTCTGTACACTATGATCCCAAATAAAGAGGGAATGGAAATGGTTAGAATTGAATTATTGAACTCTAAAGAGTTTTCTTTGAGTACTGTGGGACTCCTGATGGAGATGACTGATTTAGTTATGAGTTATAATTATTTGGATTTCTATGAGCAGAAGTATGTTCAGATGAATGGAGTTGCAATGGGTGCAGCCCTAGCCCCAAGTTATGCAAATGTTTTTATGCAAGGCTGGGAAACTGCCAATATATTGGAAAGTGAGTTTAATAAATGTATAGTACAGATGCTACGTTTTATTGATGATGTTCTTTTAATATGGGAAGGTTCCAAAAATGAGTTAGAAAACTTTCTTAATTACATCAATAATGTTTGTTCTTTTTAAAAAATGTTCTACAGTTATGGTGTAGATAAAATAATTTTTTTAGATCTTATTATATATAAAGATGGGAACAAACTTATTTCTAAAATATACAAAAAAGACTTTCAAAACAATATGTATTTGCATTATTCCAGCCTACATCCAAGGAACGCTAAAATGAATATAGTTAAGAGACAGTTAAAAAGGATAAGTAATTTAACAAAAGAAGACAATCTGATTGAACAAGAAGCTAAAAATTTCTGCAAAAGAATGCAAACAAGAGGGTATCCACAAGGAGAAGTAGAAGTTTTATTCAAAGAAGAACTGGAAAAAAGAAAAACAAATGTAGTTCATAGAAACAGCATTGATGGCAGAATTTAGAACATAGCTTTAGGACAGCATTATCAGTACAAACTAGCACAGATTTTAACACAATAAAAACATTGTAAGGAGAAACTGGGGAATTTTGAAAGGTAATAGAGAAATTGTGGAAATGTAGGAAGTGAATCTAGGTTTGTGCAAAAAAGGGCCAACAATTATAAAGATTATTTTCAGAGTAAATTAAATAGGCCAAAAGAAGTCTAAGAGAAGTCTAAGAGAGGGATGGTAAAATGTTATAATTTTAATTGCTGTCAATATTTATTTACTGACAGCAACAAATTGTTAGTTGGGAAAACAGTAGTACAAGTCCCTGGTAGATTTACATGTAAAGTAAAAAATGTAATGTGCTTATTAATGTGTTTTGAATGCAGATAATTTTATGTAGGGAGAACTAAGAGAGGACTATGCAGAAGAACTTATGAACATAATTATGCAATTACACACGGAGACATGAAGAATGCCATGAGTAAACATTATATAGAGAAGAAATGCAAAGTAAATTTTAAATACATAGTATTGTATGATCTAAATTCTGAATATAATACCATCAATATTGAAGAAGAGTTAGGTTGGTTAGAATATTGTTGGCAAGTGAGGCTTACTGCATGCTTTCCTCCAGGATTAAATAATAGTTAAGAGTTTATAATGTATTTAAAGAGGAAGGGGCTAAAACATTAGGTTAATATTATGTTAATATTATTAGTATGTATTTTGTAAGCTGTTTTATAGTACATGAATTTTAGGATGACTATATGTTTAAATTATAATTATGCAATGAGCTACTAAGCATATAAATAAATTATAATTATGCAATGAGCTACTAAGCATATAAATGGTTTTATTTCAGTGTGAAGCCTTAGTCTGAAGAAGGCTCCGACTGAGGAGATGAAAGTGCTCACTATTGGCTTTGGAATAAATTTGTTTTTTATCTTCATACAGACACAGCATTTTACTTTTGTTTTTGTTGTGGATTTATTTGCTTGCTGCTAGCTGAAGAAAATATAAAACAAGTAATCTTCTTTCCATTCATCACTGATGGGTTCGGTTTCCAGCCCTCGGAACCAAGTTGGCCTATTACCAAGCTTGCGCCAGCCAAAAAACACTTGAGCTAAGTTTCTACCCAGAATGCTCTTCTCCCTGTTACCTCAGATCTCGTTTGCCACATAGCCATAAAGCCGCGTTTCAGCCGAGCTCTCAGCTAAGTGAAATCTTTTTTGATATTTGTGTAAAAGTTTTTGGATATCTTCATATTTTACTAAACCTTTAGTATTGCTCATGTTTCTTCTTCGGTCTAACCTTATTCTTTCAACTCAACCAATTATTACCATTGGTAAACTTTAAGTACCATTGTTGGTATGGCCTTTTCCCTTACCCTTGTGGTATTTCTTCTTTCCCTTAACCTTGTGGTATTTCTTCAGTACCATAGCTGGTATCTTTTCTCTTGTTTAACCTGTTAGCCTTTATCTTTATTCATGCAGTGTGTTGTTACATTCTTGATTTTCTGAGGTTTTCTTGTGATTTTTTTGAATGGAGTTGACTTCATTATTGTTAGATTATACAGTTAGTTGTGGTGTCCTTTTTCTACCAAGATTTCAGATAAGAAGGGTACCTCTGGCTTTAAGTATTGTATGTCTTGTAAAGGCACGTTACCTAACAGTGATTTGCATGATGACTGTGTATACTGCTTGGGAGTGGCCCACCTTTCGGTGCAGCCTCCATGTGATATTTGTCAAAGTTTTAGCCAGTGCACTCTTAATAAGTGCAAAAATAAACTCATTCTGAAGGGGTTACTCAAGTCTCCCTTCTCAGAGGCCATTTCTGCAATGGAGATCTCAACCCCTCCTTCTAAGGACAAAAAGAGATTCCATTCTGTTCCTTCTTCAATCTGCCTCTTTGGTTCTGCCTTCCTCGGCTCTGAACATCTCAAAACCTTTGATACTGATGCCTGCTTTGGCACACGCCCTGCCTCCAGCACCAATCATTGACCTTACTATGCCTATTTTGACTTTGGCACCTGTAGCTACTTCAGCTCAGGGTGCAACTTCGACTACAACTTCAGTTTCCATTTTGTAACCGACCGTTTTGTCTCCGAGTGCCACTTCAGCACAGAGCGTTGTACCGACCTCACTGGATCTGACCCCTTTGCTTCCGGTCTCAAAACTAGAGACATCATTGCCAGTAGATCTTGCACCATGGATGTGATACTCCTCCTCCATAGACCCATTTCTGGCAGAAGCATATAGCCCATTTCTCGAACGTCCTGACTCCCCATCTGGAGTATCCACTAGATCCACCAGGAGCCTTTTGGAACATGACATGGTGCATCTTGTGGACCAGCTGTTGGTAGCCAGGGGGATTCCCCTCACTTTCTAAAACCCATACACCTGCCAGACTTGGGTTGCTTTATCCAGGGACTCCATCTTACACTCCTCCTTCCACCATCTCAGTTCTGAAGCCTTTTGCTCTGACATCCTTCTTGGAACCCATCACCTCGGCACCTACGGTGCATCTCACTCCAGCTCTGAGTTTGTCCCTTTGGTCCTCAGTTCACACCAAACCTGTCCTTCCTCAATCTGGGGATTAGAGGATGGGCGAGTCAGCCCGGGGTATAGTGCTGACTTTCTCCTCGGTTCCCTCCTTGACATCGATGGCTGTGTCCGTCACTATCCTGCTTGAGGCTTCAACTGTGGGGGTGGGTCCATCGGAGCAGGGTGTGACCCCGGTCCTGAGGTTGTCTTTCTCAGATCTGGGCTCCCATCCCTCTTCGGGTGGGCCTGCCTTTCACGCGATGGAGAGGGCTTTTGCTTCTGGCAGTACTGCTTTGATGTCAGAACCATATTTCTCTCCCCCTGTACTACAGCTGTCACAGACCACACCCCTGGGACACTGGGCAGAGAAGACACAGGACACCCCTGTTCAGGGGACCCACTCTTCCAAGTCCTCCTCAGAGACCCCACTGAGGAGCCCCCTCAAAAGAAGACATGCAAGAGGAAGCAAGTGGACTCACCTGAGTCCTTAACAGAAGACATGGATTACAATGATGATGAAGGGTCAAGGGTCCCCATGGTCACCTCCTGATGATGTCTTCTTCTGAGACATCCTGGAGATGTTAAAGTAGAGAGGTGACTGTAAGCCCTCCAACCCTTTGTCTGAGGAGTTCGTGTTCCTGCAGGCTTTATGTGCCCGGCTGTGTACCTCTTTGGTGACCCTGCTTGCCAATGAGCTCATCCAGCTCATTGTACAGCGAGCATAGAAGAACCCTGATTGCATTGAGGTGATCCCCGGAGACCAGACAAAATTCTGTCCCCTCCTGTGGAGAATCCGCACTGGTCCAAAGGGTTACCAGTTGATGCTTTGGTGCTGGTGCTGGCCAAGAAAAAGGACCTGGCTGTAGAAAGTCCCACTGTCCACCCACCCAACAGGTAGTCCCAGGTGGAGGACAGACTTGGGAAGTGTGTTTTTGCATCAGGGACCTTTACTATATGCTCCCTGAATTATTTGGCACATTTTACGAGGCTCCAGAGAGACTTGATCTCCGAACTCTCTGGGACTCTCACAGGACAGTTGTCTGATGAGGTCAGGGACAAAGTGGCCTTGTAGCTTGCAACCTTGGAATCAATATCCAACTCGTCCATGAGTTTGCTCTCACATGCAACCAAAGGGGTGGCTAGAGCAGCGGGTTCAGGCATTGTTATGAGGCATCATGCCTGGACGTGCATCTGTGATCTCATGGACCCCTTCAAGTCTTCCTTTTTGAATGCTCCCATCGAAGCTTCATCCCTCTTTGGCTCCAAAGTGAAGGACACCCTAGCCAGGTGCGAGCAAGATGGAAAAACCCTGTCTGCTGTAAGCCTATGGTTTTCCAACCTTCAACGTGCCTTCTCCAGGAATCAGAGGAGTGGGAAAATGTGGTATAAGAAATCTCAGGGTCCTTTCTGTGCCACACATGGTGATGATACTCCCAGAAGCAGAGGGGGTAACAATTCTGGAAGATGCCCCTATAGAGACAAAGGGAGTCCTCACAAACAAGGCTCCAGGGACTCCTTCTCTGGACACCCTTATCAACGCTCCTGTGGAGCGGCCGGATTGCTTACCTTTGGAAGCAGTTGGGGGATGTTTCTCTCTGCACCAAGCTACCTGGCACTCTATCACCACCGATCATTGGGTGCAGAATATTATCACCAGAGGTTACACCATTCCCTTTCTTGTCAGCCAAAATTTCCAAGAAAACTTCCAGATGTTCCACCCAGTCAAAGGGAAGAAGCAGCTTCAGAGATTATAAAGCTGTCTCAAAAAAGAGTCATCCAACCAGTCCCATCAGACCAGCACAGATCCAAATTTTACTAGAGATTCCTTTTGGTGCCAAACAAGATGGGAGTGGAGACCCATTCTGGATCTTAGCAACTTAAACAAGTCTGTAACCCACACCAAATTTCAGATGGTCACTGGTCAGTCCTTGCTTCCCTTTTTAAGAGAAGGTGACTAGATGTGCTCAATAGATCTCTGGGATTTGTATTATCACATCAAGATGGACAAATGCTCCAGGAGTCTGCTTCGCTTCTGGCTAGGAGCCAGTCATTACCAATTCTGTGCCCTGCCATTCGGTCTCTCTACAGCCCCCAGAGTGTTCACGAAATGCATGGCAGTGGTAATAGCTCACTTGAGACTAAAAGGATTCCAGGTGTTTCCATATCTAGATGACTGGCTCCTTACCGCCCCCACCAAGCATCTTCTGGTAACTGCACTACAACATACTCTCTCTCTGGCAAAATTGTTGGGAATACTGATACATTAGGAGAAATAAAATCGTATCCCTACACAACAAATAGAGTTCATTGGAGCAGTGTTCAATACTCAGTCCTGTCTGGTATCACTCTCTCTTCACATCGATTGATGCTTCAAATCCAAGTGATTCTTTCTCAAGCATCAGCCTCTGCAAGGGAAGTTCTTCAAGCTCTAGGTTCTATTGCTGCATCAATTCCAATAGTGCCTCTTAGCAAAGCTAAATATGGGAATTCTGCAATGGCTCCTTCTGTGTCAATGGTTCCCAAACTGTCATCTCCTGGATTACAAGACTTGAATAACCAACTCCTGCAAGCAGGACCTGCTTTGGTGGATGAGGCCAGACATAGATCTTTGGAGCTGCCCATTTCAACCCTCCCAGCCCACAGCCATTATGACCACGGATACGTCTCTGATCGGGTGGGGGGGCCATTTCCAGGGAAAGACTGTCCAAGGCACATGGTCCACCTCAGAGGCCCACCTGCATATCAGTGTTCTGGAACTGAGAGCTGTGCTGTTAGCATTGTAGGCATTCCGTCTGGCTCTCCCCTCCAGGACAATTGCAATTCAATCAGACAATATGTCAGTGGTCTGGTACATCAACAAGCAAGGAGGAACCAAGTCCTACCCCCTATGTTGAGAAGCCATGAGAATTTGGGAGTGGGCAATAGCTTCCAACCACTTGTTGACAGCAATGCATATCTCAGGGAGCTCCAACGTGATTGTGGAGAAACTGAGCAGATGCATCCTCATGCCCCATGAATGGTCCCTCAACCCCAAGATGGTGTCTGTAATCTTCAGCCACTGGGGCCAGCCTTGCTGCTATCTTTTCACCTCCCCATCAAACACCAAGTGCAGCAGCTACTTCACCCTTTTTCCCCCGGAGGGGGAGTCACAGAGGGATGCTCTGATTCACGATTGGCCCATGGGACTTCTCTATGCCTATCCTTCCATTCCTCTGATCCCACAATCTCTAAAGAAAGCTCTTTGGTTGAGATGCAAGGTGATCCTCATAGCCCCATTCTGACCTCGACAAGTTTGGTTCCCCTTTCTTCGGCCTCACCTAGTATACCCACTGTGGATTCTGGACCCTCTACCAGATTTGATCACTCACCCCCAAGGGTTGAGTCATCTGAACCTGTCCAGTCTCAAGCTGATAGCTTGGTTTCTCCACTTCCGCTAGTCGCCAGGCAAGCTAATCTCTCCTCACCTGTTCGAGACATCATTCTGGCCTCTCACAAACCATCCACCAAAAGACTGTATCATGATAAATGGAAAAGGTTTTCCATTTCGTCCAAGGATAACATGCTAGACCTGTATTCAGCTCCAGTTACTGCAGTGCTTCAATACTTGGCTAAGTTTTTTGATAATGGAACCTCTGCCTCTACAGTATGAGTGCATCTAGTGGCAATTTCCAATTTCCACAATGCTATAGATGGCACCCCTCTTATCTCTTTATGCCTCTGCAAGGCTTTCCTCAAAGGGACTGCTCATTTCAGGCCTCCTCTCAGACAGGCCGTGGAACCATGGAACCTCACTTTAGTCCTCCAGTCTTTGACTCAAAAGCCCTTTGAGCCTGCTGCTAAGTGTGACCTAAAGTTCCGTCTTGGAAATCTTTGTTCCTGGTAGACATTACCTCTGCCAGAAGAGTTTTGGAGCTGCAGGAATTGTGTATCAAGAGGCCCTCACAAAAAACTCCAACACGTAGCAGAAAATAAACGTCAAACGCAGAGATGGAAAGTCAAAACGATTTAATTCACATATCCTGGTACCTCGGCAATTTGCCTTCAGTGGGACTTTTTGGTGTTTTGTTATGTATCAAGAGGCCCTACCTGGTCTTTCATAAAGACAGAGTGTCACATCTGACGAAAACCCATACTTTCTTCCCAAAGTAGTTTCTGAATTCTGTTATCCAGTCCATTGATCTACCAGTGTTTTTTCTGAGTTTTGCCAATAGAGGAGAGTATTGCCTTCACACCTTAGACATACATAGATAGTTAAGATTTTACCTAGACAGGACCAAACCTATCCATAAATCTGAACAGTTTTTCATCTCCTTTTTGGGACCCAAAATGGGAAAAGCTGTTTAAAAGGTTACATTATCAAGATGACTAAGGGACTGCATATGTGTCACCTATTCCCTCCATAATGAATCCATGCCAAAAGTTAAAGCCCACTCCACTAGATCTATGGCAACTTCTATAGCATTCCATTCCAGGGCATCCATGGATGACATCTGTGCAGCAGCTACTTGGGCTAAGCCTCATACCTTTATTAATCATTACATATTGGACCTGGTCTCTAGGGGGAGAGCTGCCTTCGGGTCAGTGGTACTCAGGAATGTTCTTCCATAAGGGCCACCCATGAACCTCAAGGTAGCTTGGGATTTTGTCCCATCAGTGATGAATGGAAAGAAGATTAACAACATTAGACAAAGAAGTTATGTCTTACCATAACATTCCATCTGTGTTGTCCATCTTCTTTCATTCATCACTTCCCACCCTCCTTCCCCCTCCAAAGGCTCCTGGGGATGCTTTGGGTCTAAGTGATGCACTAGGGTACTTGCGTAGAAGTGGCCACAGCTTTACTTCCTTTGTTAGCAAAGTTGATCTGAGGTAACAGGGAAAAGGGCATTCTGGGTAGAGACTTAACTCGAGAGTTCTTTGGCTGGCGAGAGCTTGGTAATAAGCTGACTCAGTTCCGAGGGCTTGGAACCGAACTCACCAGTGATGAATGAAAGAAGATGAACAACACAGATGGAACATTATGGTAAGACATAACTTCTTTTTTCTTCTATGGTGACATTATAATTGAAATTAAATTCCAAGAATAAAACAGTTTATGTGTAATAGAGAGTTATAGTACAGATGTTAAGAATAAATAAAATAAATACATAAGTAAAACTGAGGTAAGGAGTGCGTAAGAGGGAGAAATGTGTTGTACAGCTGAGGAGTAAAGGATAGGTAGTGCAGAGTTTGGGTTATGGTTGGCACACATTACTAAGCTGGTGCAGGATGGCAATTATATATTAAAATTATTTACATTTGTTTTGTTTTATTTTTATTAATGGTTTATTTCTGACAGTTTTTAAGGTAGTTTTAATTTTCCAAGCAGTAGCCCAGGTTTATGCATGCTATAGAAATGTCTAATAATGCAGGCTGAATAAGTATTTTTTTGAAAATGGGATATATATATATATATATATATATATATATATATATATATATATTATTTATTTCATTTATTTAGTTCGCATTTGTTAATTTTCAGTAGCAACAGTAGGCTTAAACAGCAAATAAATACAATATAAGAAAAATAATAACAAGAAACAGTGAACAAACACTAAATACAGCATAAGTTTGATAGAGTATAAACCTTATAGAAATAGATGAGTAACTTTTTGGAGGTACATGTCTCAGAAAAGGCAATACAAAGTAGAGCTATATGGATTACACCATTACCAGACATGAATTTCAGTGGTTGGATAAATTTAACTAAAATATAGTAGTTACATATATGTGTGTGTGTGTGCATATATGGGCCTATTTCAGAAGATTGAAAAACCAAAAGACTGAATCCCAAAAGACTGAAAATTCAAAATACTGAATGATGGAATTTACCTCTTTTCCAGTGCTGTGCGATCTTTGAGTTAGTAATATATAGTTAGCAGGGGGGGTCCCCCACATGAGGGGTGCAGGGGGGCTTGCCCCCTGCATTAAAATATGTTCATTATTTTGAATTTTCAGTCTTTTGGGATTCAGTCTTTTAGTTTGTCAGTCTTCGGTGTATGTGTGTATATGTGTGTCCTATCTTGCCTTCATTCTTACATGTGGGTTCAGAGCTGATCCTCGGCTCCAACTCAGCCAATTAAAGAAGCTTGGAGTCTCTAAGTTGGCTTGTGGCAAGGTAGGTATACCATCATGCAGTGGTATCAATCCTCAGATCTCGTTTGCCGCTTTACAAGTTCAGAAGTGCTCTTCTTGGCCATGGCTAAGTTAAACCTTTTCTTCTGTGTTTTCACATATATAGCTTATCTTTCTTAGATAGAATATAGTTAGAATACTTTTGATTAGATAATAGTTAATCTTAGCTATTGTTAAATAGTTGTTGCTGGTTTGTCAGCTGTTTGGCCGACATTTTTTCCGCACGACTGTCTTGTCAGTATCCCGTAGTGGTAGTTTAGATTATTTCTATTTAGAATTTGCTGTTTTTTTCTTGTTCAGCCCCTTTCTCAGCTCTTTATTAGCTTTGACAAGTGTGTATTTACATTACAGGACTTACTATATTTTAGTCCATTTTTTTGGTATTAGCTCTCTGCCTGTGTGTGCTTGCTTAGGTAACTTAGTTAACTGTTTCTAAGGGATAGGCCTGTTTAAGTTAGAGGACCTAGCCCTCTAATAATCTTGTCTTTTCTTTTAATAGTGTGGTGTGTTCCTTTCCCGTTCTTGGCAGGGCTAGGCCCATTTAAGTTAGAGGACCTAGTCCTCTCCTTGGCATTTCCTACTTTTTAGTGTGGTGTGTTATTTTCTCCTCCTTCTAGTAGTTAATGTCTGTTTTAGTTAGAGAACCTAACTAATTCCTTTTTGTATCTTTATAGCACATTTTTGCCTTTGCTTACAGTGTGAAAATTATGTCTAAGGAGTCTAAAGAGCAGGATCATAAACCTTTGGGTTTTAAGAAATGTCAAAAATGTACTCAGAAAATGTCTATAACGGATGGGCATAGTGTATGTGTCTACTGTTTGGGAGCCATTCACTTACAAGAGACTTGTACTTTTAGTCACTCATTTAGCTCAAGAGTCCTTCAAGAAAGGAAAAACAAATTGATTTTGAGAGGTCTCCTGAAACCATCTTTTGAGGAAGATTTAGGTAGTTCTTCTTCCTCACAATCTACAAAGTCTTCCTCTAGCCAGAAAGAAAAGATTGTTAAAAGGCCATCTCTGAGAAATCTGGACCTTCTGAGAAAATACCAAAAACTACTTAGACTCCCACCTCATTGGCTCCACTGCCTTTGGAGCTGACTGAGGTTATTACAACTGGCATGCCTGTATCAGCCCCAAGAACTTCAGAGCCAAAAAAGGATTTTTTTTAGCTCAGACACGGTCAACCAATACTCCACTGGACTTTCCTACTGTGAGATCACCTATTTTTTAAAGATCTCGCTCTCCAACCCTTTTCTTCAGGTCTTCTAGGAGCCTATCGGATGAAGATGTAGAGTGAGTGGTGCACAGACTTTTGAAGGCACCGGGGCTAGCAAATTTGCTCTCGGCTCCTGCCCAGCCGGCCTCGGAGCCATCTAAATCTTTGACATCCACTACTGTTCTTCCTCTGAGACATACCGGTCTGTCAGAGCCAGAATATCCAGTATTGCTTGCAGTAGAACTTTTGGCTCCAGCACTCCATGAGGCCTTACTGGAACCGTAATCTGCTCCAACACTCGTGGTGCCATCCGTACTGTCTAGGAGCAGAAGTTCACCAGTCGGCCCCAAGGGAGATTCTCGGACCCAAGCCTCTTTGGTTCCAAGTCTACCTCTTGGTGCATCGGCTTGACTGAGCTTGGCTCCTACATCAGCTTCAGAGCTGATCTCCCTGGAACTGGGGTTGCTTCTGCTTCTTCAGAACCAGTGGTGTCCTCGGAACCGGAGGAGTTGGCCTTTGAGCTGATGAGGAGCATGCTGGCCAAATCTACAGCTCTATGCAAGGATGCTGATGTTCTTCCCCCAAAAGCAGCAGCTTCTGTCTTGGCACCACCCTATCCACAGGACAGCAGAGATCTGCAGCCTCAGGAACACCCTCTGGGTGATCCCCATTCTTCTGAGACCTCCCCAGAATACCCTTTTGAGAAGCCTCCTCAGAAGAAAACATGCAAGAGGAAGCATGTAGACCCCCTCTGATGAGTCTGTCAGCTCTAACACTGACCTCATGGAGTCAAAAGGGTCCTCACAGTCATTCTCTGATGATATCTCCTTTGCAGGATATCTCTCCTTGAGATCCTAAAACAGAGAGGCATCTGGACTACCATCGCCCCTTCTAATGAGGAGTCAGTGTATCTGAAGGCTTTTGGATTTCAACCTTTAGCCTCTTGGGTGTCTCTGCCTTTTGATGAGCTCATGGACTTGGTCAGTCAAAAGGCGTGAGAATCACCTAACATGATGGAGCCAGTTCCTAGTAGTCCAAACATGTTTTTGTCAGCCCCAAAGGAAAAAGATTTCTTGACTAAAAGTGTGCCGGTAGATGCTATGGTGGTGTCAGCAGCCACCAAGAAGGAGCTTGCAGAGACATCCTCATCTGTCCATCTGCTGAACAAAGAGTCTCAAATGATGGACAGATACATTTTACAAGGCTTCAGAGAGATCTCCTGAAGGAACTAGGAGATACTCTATAAGGTACTTCAACTGCGGAGGTACCAGAAAAGGTTACCACTCAGTTATCCACCTCAAACTCCATAGTGAATTCCTCCATGAGATTGATATCATATGCAGCAGATGGAGCAAGTAGGGCAGTGGGTACAGGAGTTTCCCTTAGGAGACACTCCTGGATGTGCTTGTGTAACTTTGCCAAACCCTTTAAGTCTACCTTCACTAATGCCCCTTTTGACAGTTCCTCACTTTTTGGAACAAAAGTTAAGGATACACACACTAGATGTGAGAAGGAAGGGAAAACTCTCTCTGCCATTGGAGAAAGGTGGTAAGATGTGGTTCAAGAAATCACAGAGATTTTTCCCAGATGCACAAGGTGATTCCTTCCCCAGGGGCAGAGGAGGAGGAAATAATGGTAGATGCCATCTTAGAGGCAGAGGGGGCCTGCAAAACCAGGGTGACCATCATTCCTTTTGCAGATGTCCCTATTAGTGGTCCTGGAAGGATGCCCAACTGTGCTACTCTGGAGCCAGTCGAGGCGCGTTTATCTTTATACCCAGAGGCATGGCACAACATCATAAAAGACAAGTGAGTACAAAACATACCCTTTTCCTACCCCCTCCTTGAACCAGAAAAATCCCAGATATTCCATGCAATCTCAGGGATCAAGCAACCATAGAAATCCAAAAGTTGCTAAACAAAAAAGTCATCCAAACCATCCCCACAGACCAAATAGGATTCAGAACTTACTTGAGATTCCTTTTAGTACCAAAAAGAACAGGGGACTGGAAGCCCATATTGGATCTCAGCAAACTAAACGAATCAGACAAGAAGTCCAAGTTCCAAATGGTGACATTGCAGTCGATACTTCCCTTTTTAGGGAAAGACAATTGGATGTGCTCGATAGACCTCCAAGATGCATACTACCACATAAAAATGGACAGAGCATCGAGGAGTCATGCTTCCGTCTGGGAGCCAGTCACTATCAGTTTCGTGCTCTGCCCTTTAGTCTCACTACAGCTCCCAGAGTGTTCAAATGCGTGGCAGTAGTAAGAGCTCACTTGAGACGTCTTGGACTCCAAGTGTTTCCATACCTGGATGACTGGCTCCTAACTGCCACCACCAAGCATCTACTTCAACAGGCCAGAGACATGTCCCTACAAATTTGTGCTCAGCTAGGCATTACAATAAACTTGCAAAATTTGGCTTGTTGTCCTGTCAACATATTACCTTTATAGGCACAGAAATAGTTTTGATGATGGCTCGCCACTCCACCGATAGAATTGTGAATCTCAAACGACAGATATTGCTTCTTCTTCCCAAACCCAAGGTTAAGGCAAAGATAGTACTCAAACTGCTGGAAACAATGGCCTCAACCATAACCCTCATTCCCTTAGCCAGGATGAATATGAGAATTCTACAGTGGTTACTATTCTCCCAGTGGTCACTTCAGGAACTTCCTCTATCTCACCTAATGATAATAACAGAAACTTGCAAGAAGGATCTTCATTGGTGGATTCAATTCAACGAGTTAACCATCGGGAGACCATTTGTTCCACATCAACCTTTTGCTACTGTGACCATGGATGCTTTCCAGATAGGGTGGGGGGTATTACCTGGGAAAGATGGTCCAAGGCATATGGCAAGAGCATGAGGCCCATTTGCACATCAGTGTTCTAGAGATGAGAGCAGTACTTCTGGTGTTGCAAGCACTCCACAACTCTCTTCCTCTAGGGATGATTGCATTCCAGTCAGACAGTATGTCACTGGTATGGTATATAAACAAACAGGGAGGAACCAGATCATACCCACTTTGCTGAGAGGCTCTGAGGGTTTGGCAGTGGACAATCTCTTCCCAACACTTTCTAACCGCAATGCACATCCCGGGAAAGTCCAACGTGATAGCTGACAAGCTCAGTAGGACAATATTGATGCCTCATGAGTGGTCTCTAAGTCACAACATAGCAGAAGAGATCTTCCGCAAATGGGGCCAGCCATGCTGCAATCTTTTTGCCACTCCTATGAATGCCAAATGCAGCAGCTACTTTGCCCTAATCCCCCCTCCAGTGGAGACACCGAGAGATGCACTTGTTCTCAATTGGCCCACAGGACTTCTTTATGCTTTTCCCCCATTTCCCCTCATATCAAAAGTCATTCAGAAAGCAAAATCCTTGGGAAGCAAGATGATTCTCATTGCCCCATATTGGCCTCGTCAGATTTGGTTCCCCTTTCTTTGGCCTTTTCTACTAAAAGATCCATGGATTCTGGACCCATTTCCAGACCTTCTGACACATATTTCAGGAACGCTCCATCCTTCTCTCCAAACTCTCAACTTGACAGCTTGGCTGCTTCACTTCCAACTTTAGTCAGGCTTCAGGATTTCTCTCCGGCAGTAAAACACATTTTGATATCCTCTCATAAGGTTTCTAGCAGAAAAATATATGCTGGTAAATGTAAAAGGTTTTCTTTCTGGGCTCAGACCAAAAACACAGAGACCCCTTCACTGCCCAATTTCTTCAATTTTGGATTTCCTTTTGGAACTCTTCCAACAAGGCTCAGCCACTGCTACAATTAAAGTCCATCTAGCAGCTATCTCCAGTTTCAACTTGGGACAGCATACACCTAACTTGATGGTACATAGACTGTGTAAAGCCTTTTTGAAAGGCACTTCCTTATTGAGATCTTAATTTAAAGAACCTGTCCCTCATTGGGACTTAAACTTTGTCCTATCACACTTAACCTCACCACCCTTTGAACCTTCTTCCACATGCAATCTAAAGTTCCTCTCTTGGAAAATGATTTTTCTGGTAGCTATAACCTCAGTTACAAGGGTTTCAGAGCTACAAGTGTTTTCTGTCAAACCACCCTATTTGATTTTTCATAAAAACAGGGTTTCGCTTTGAACTAACCCATCCTTTGTCCCTAAGATTTGCTCTCAATCTAATATTAACCAATCTATTGAGCTTCCAGTGTTCTTCTCTAACCATACCAACAAGGCAGAATACAGACTGCACCAACTTGATGTGCATAGACAACTTAGGTTCTATCTCCACAGAACTAAAGATTTCAGGAAGTCAGATCAGTTGTTCATATCCTTGTCAGAGGCAAGAAAGTTATGCCAGTCTATAAAATCACATTATCTAATTGGCTTTCCAATTGCATAACTTTTATATACTCTTCTAATAACAAGGAACTCCCCTTCAGAGTTAGAGGTCACTCAACCAGGTCAGTAGCAACATCCACTGCTTTTCAAGCCAGAATTTCAATGGACAGTATTTGTGCAGCTGCGACTTGGGCAAGCTCACATACTTTTATCTCTCATTACAAAGTTGATTTGGCCTCCAGGGACAGAGCTTCCTTTGGTTCCACAGTGCTCAAGAGTGTATTCCCATGAGCCACCCAAGAAAAAGGTGTTAGGTACGCTGTCCCACATGTAAGAATGAAGGCGAGATAGGACAACATAACATAAGTTATGTACTCACCATAACGTTCTATGTTCGTTGTCCATATTGCCCTTTATTCTTATGAATCCACCCACCTACCCCTGTCCAAATAATCCTAGAGGACCTGGTAGGAACATTTTTGCTCTTTTCCTTTATGTTGGAGACCTTTTCACTATTGTTTCTCCTTTACCTGAGGGTACAGAATAACTATTTTATATTATAGTCAGCAGCAAACAAGATCTGAGGATTGATACCACTGCATGATGGGATGCCTACCTTGCCATGAGCCAGTTTAGAGACTACGAGCTTCTGTAATTGGCTGAGTCAGAGCTGAGAATCAGCTCCGAACCCACATGTAAGAATGAAGGGCAAGATAGACAACAAACATACAACGTTATGGTGAGTACATAACTTCTTTTTGTATATATATATATATATATATATATATATATATATATATATATATATACTATGTCAGATAATTGAGTTTTCAGAAACTCGAAATTCATATACTAGAGACCATATGATTGAGTTTTCAAAAACCTGAACATCAAAAAAAAAAAAAAAAACACAACCCCCCCAAAAATCGACCTTTTCTTTTTACATTTTTGAAGGGGGAGGTCCCTGCACACCCATGTGGGGGGCTGCACCCCTCCACACCCCCTGCAAATTATATATACCAGCTCCGAGATTGCACTACAGTGAGGAAAAGGGTAAATTTCTCGATCACCACTGTACCACGATCTCCATTCAAAAGCTTCAGGTTTTCAAAAGCTGAATCAGATCTACATTAATTGAATGAAAGTACATTTCAACAAATGTTACTTACCCAAGCTGATTCCACCGAAACCTCTTCTTAACGAAAGCACAGACTGCCAAATTCCTTTCCCTGTGAAAGGAACCACTTGGCCACCATGGTGACCTGTGCCTTCTCTTCCCTTTAGTGAAATCTCAGAGTTGATATATTTAAGTAGGGGGATGTGATTAGGTTTGGTCCATTTTGGTTCGTTACCATGGTAGCCAAGTGGTTCCTTTCACAGGGAAAAGAATTAGGCAGTCCGTGCTTTTGTCAGGAAGAAGTATCGGTGGAATCATCTCAGGTAAGTAACATTTGTTGAAACTTACTTTTCTTCAGTGAATGTAGATTTGCTCAATCATATGGTCATATGTATGGGTTCCCTCCTTAAGACTGAATATGTAATGGGTTGGCAGCTGTTTAGCTGACCATTTATGGTCGACTAAGCAGCTGTTTGGTAGGTGTCTGAGACTGAATAAGTTCAAGTTCCCAGGTTGGGGGATATGTCCTTACCTGTGTTTGTGCAATCCTGAAGTTAGTGTATATAATTAATATAAATAGGTTCATACATTCATTTAAAATATTTTTATATTTTACTATTTATTTAAAAATGAAAATTATTTAAATTTTATGTTTAAGATCTGCACTTTTTGTTTTCAAAAAGTGCTTAAAAGATGTAAATAATTAAGTGCTATGTAAATTAAAAAAACTTGCCTTTTTCATTATAAAAATATAAAAATGTCCCTCCTGTTTTACAGAAATCAATAAATACATGATGAGATTTGCTTCAGGACCTCCATAACCTACTGTGCCCCTTGAAGAGGTCAAAGGTTGGCATATCACTGGTCTGTCTGTATATTCTTAATGAGATCTGGTAACTTTACTTCCTACATTGTTAACTATATACAAATGACTGCATGAAATAAGCTACCTAATGAAGTAAGAAATTAACAAACATTGGAAGCATTTAAAAAGCCATTAAAAGAGCATCTACAAAATGAAGCTATTTGCACATGCTTTCATGACACTGGATAAAACTCAATGTAGTGAGATCAACATGCTCTGTAAGTTACTCCATTATTTGGGAAGGCTGTTGTCAAATCCAATTTAATAAATCAGTAGTCACCAAATAAAATAGGATAAACATGTTGCAAGCATGAAGTTACAATTAAGTGCTTTCATCCACACTATATTCATAGAGTTCTTCAGAACTGTTTTTTGTAATTGAACCAAATACACAAACTTCCCCATATTTAAAGTAGTCAAATGAATTCATTGCACTAATAATTAACAATTAACAAAACATCTTAAAGAAATGGACAAGTGAAATATAAAACTGATGCATCAAGTAAAACTAAACAACACTGAAATTCAATATTCAGTCTTAAAACATATTAAATTCAGTTCTAACAGCAATAACCTTCCTCACCTTTATAGATCAAAAGCTTTAAGTTTTAAAAGACTAATTATGGAGATGTTTTCATTTAGACCAGGTGGATCCTGAAAGTTTAAGTGCAATTGCCACTATAGCTGTCTAGCTTCCAGGATGTTCTCCCAAAGACAACCTCTGGAGTTAGATAAAATATTTTCTAAAACAGCAAATCAAGACCTCATAAAAACTGCACATTGTGTTCTGTGCTTATAAAGTAAGTTATTCAAATTCATCTTTTGCAAATCGTAAACGTGCTCATAGATGCACTTGTTTAATGGTCTTTCAGTTTTGCCTTTCATTTTCAGGAAAATGCAGTTGAAGACCTTTATCTTGAGTTATGTGTTTCAAAAGGGTACTTGCCGCAAGGGCTGCATCTGTGGAAGTTTCCCAATGATGTATTCCATGATTTGACACTTTATTTTGAGTTGGTTAACCTTTTTAATAAATGTGATCTTGATGTGGTGCAGACTGTTATTAGAGAAAATGCTAAAAAATGGCCACGATTTTGCAGCAGATTAACAGCTTGGATGCTAACATAAGAGCTGACTTACTGTTTGAATACTGTTCTGATTCGTATTTTCAGGTGTTCAGTTATGTTGACCAACTAGACCTTATTATTAAGGCTAAAAAATTTAAGAAATGTGGAAGGGATGACAATGCTTACAAAGCCAAAACTGCATACCCAGCACCCAAATCCAGGGACTTGGGAGAGGCTTTTATGAGACCTTTTGATTTTAATAATGAGTCTGTTCAAGGCACTATGGCTAATGCAGCACCTGTTTTAATTACTTCATTTGAACCTCCTAGTGGATCAGTCCATGCAGAGTCTGTTCCCACTCCTTTTTTGGAGAGGTCAGTCGCCCATGGGGAGCAGCTAATGAGTAATCCAAGATTTTGATCATCAAAGAAGAACTACAATGCAATGAAAGGTTGGGGATGAGTATGCTCCATAAGACATTAGTTATTGATTTGCAGCTTACCAATACTAGGCTGCCTGTATTTTCTAGAAACAGTTTTAAAATTTTCAACTACTCCCAGATTACTGTTATGGACATGCACTTTAACTTATTTGAAAGATGTTTTATCTTTGTGCCAACCTCTCAGTTCAACATGGCAGATACCTTATTAGAACTGAACTTGTTGCTAGAAAATTACATTTATCTATATTTTTTAACAGTAACAAAGAACAGGCACTAGGGAACACTGTTCTAAAGAGAGACTGATTTGGTATATCTCAATATTTATCTTTATTTAGATGATATGCTTTTTAATGGTTTCATTTCTTGTTCCACTTTTGATTTTTTGCATGTAGGCCAGCCTAAGGTGCCAACTATTTTTGGCATTCCAAAAATGCACAAAGATATTTCCAACCTACCCTTGAGGCCTATTGTGGCAGCAAAATATTTCAAGACCTATCTTTTGTCAGTCTACATTGACAGAATGTTAAAACCTTTTTAAGTGAGCACAAATACATTCTGCGTGACTCTTGGGGATTTTTTAAGGCAAACTCCAGATTTAAAAGTTGAAGGTGCTTTATTAGTTTATATAGGTGTCATCAACTTATTCGGGTATATCCCATTAACAATAGGCTTGGAGATGTTTTCTGAATCCCTATTATGTTGTTCTGCTACGTCACCAGATGACTTCCGAATTCTTATGAATTTTATGGAATTCGTACTTAATAATTTTTTATATTTTGTGAAGGCGAATATTACAAGCAAGTGCAAGGTGTAGCAGTGGGTGCAGTGCATGCACCCATTCATGCCAACATTATGTGGGCTTGGGAGCAAAACATGCTCTTTCATTCTCTCTTTAGGAACAGTTAGTCCCTATACACCCGTTACTTGGGTGACATCTTTATCTTATGGGATGATGGTCATACGACAAAATTAGATGAATTTATTGCTTACATTAATGCAACCACTACATTTTCGACCTTTACCCATAATGTCTCAGAAACAGCTGCTAATTATCTTGATGTAACTATCTATGAGGAACATGGGAGATTTAAGTCTAACATATATAGGAAAACTACATTTTCAAATTCCTATTTACACTTTCCTAGTTCTCACCCTGCATTCCAAAAATAGTTATTGGTAAAAGGTCAATTTCTTAGAATCTCCAGGATGATAACAGAATATTCTGTTTGTGTGTTGATAGTGAGCGCCTTGTTGTTATGTTAATGGAAGGATACTACCCGCGCAGCTTTGTAGAAAAATCAGAGATGAGGTTCTATCACTTAGGTCCTTGAGGTTTAATTTGATTCTTGGACAGGTGGAACCATCAATGAACTCATTAAGTAGTCTTTTTTTTTTTTTTTTTTAAATTAATAAAAATATTTAATAATGAACAAAATAATTAAAAATATAAAACTGTAATTTCCAGCAAACAAACAGACCTCAGTCACCAGGAAAATGAAATAAATAATAAAGGATAGAAATCCAACATTTAGAAAAAAACTCTAACTGATCTGTTAGTTATAATTTACCTATCTGACTAAAGAACACTGTTCCTGAGCTAAACTAAATTACCACAAAAGAGCAAAGGCAGGCTTACAGTTCTTGGTGAGTCCTTTTGGGTATCCACTGCACAGTACATTTGTCAATGGCTGTTAACTGACTACTGTAATTGACAGCTGTAACTGACTACTGACTACTGACAATTGACTGTTAACAGTCTTCAGCAGGATCTTTTATTGACTGGCCTAACTGTCACAACTATCCTGATTTTAATTTTCATTTCATATTTTGAAAATGAACCAACAGCTGTTTTCTAAAAGTTCCTTTTCAACTTCTGACAGTAGCACATAGCAACTGTCAACATTCTTTTTTTTTTCAAAACAGGTTTATTGTTTTAACATACAAGAGAAATATCATAACAATTTTATACAAGTAATTAAAAATAGATATGATTATAACATTCAACAAAACAACTAAAGTATTTACAAAGACATCCACTACAATCAGATCAATTAATTAAACTAAAATACCATGCTATTGAAATTAGGATTTTCTTAACAAATTTTGTAAATTATCCCATACAATATAATAAGATGTTTTTCTAGTTGTTCTTGACCTAATTGTGTTTATTTCCATATGGCACACTATATTCATAACATTTTTAAATTCATTGAACGAAGGAGGTGTATCTGAAATCCAATTTCTGGTTATTATTTTCCTAGCCACTGCTAGAATAGACCATAACAAGGAAGCTTAACCTTTTAACACTTTGAGGTACAGGTGTGTTGAATAATATAAGAGATTTAGAAATAATGAAATTATCTGTAAAAGAGCCTGCAAAAATTCATTAATTGACTTCCAGTATTCTTTCAATTTTATACAGTCATAAAACATATGAGCCCAGTCAGCATTAATTTCTACATTACATCTCTTACATAGATTATCTTTATTATTTATTTTATTCATCATCTAAGGTGTATTTTTTGATCTATGTAAAAATTTCCATGTATAAAGTCTCCAGACAATGGTAGACGTAGTTCTATAGGCAGATTCCAATATATATTGTTTATCTTGTTGATTTGGTGGGTCCCCATTAATAGAAGTGAAATAATTCCAGTATGTATCTACACTGTAAAAGTTTCTTGTCGGATAATTTTATGTATGTATGAAAGTTTACCTTTATCAGAAACTTTATGTTGTAAATTTAATATCAAGTAATCAATCAGTGTTGGAATAGATTCTTTAACTGTTATAGACATTAGATCTATTTTATTAATGAGATGTTGTCTAAAGGTCTGAACCTCTAACCAGCAAGTTTCTCTTAGATCAAATTCTTGTTTTAAGAAATCTAGATTTTTAACTTTATTATCAGATATCAACTGATACCAGTACTTTAGATCATTATCTATAGCTAAATGAGTTCCTTCAGAAGTAGATGACAAAAGCATACCCTGAGTATACATTATAGGGAATATAATAAAATTCCATTCCCTATACTTAGGGTGCATGAATATAAAGTTACGATAGCTAATAATAATATTTAATGGGTAACAAACCATATGTTTAGGTGTAATAGGTGAAGTACAAAATTCCTTTAGTAACCATAACATGGAGTTATTTACAATCATATTTTTATGTGTTAAGAAGATTTTCATGAAGTGCATACTAATTAGCTCCCAATAATCTTTCCATTTTGCAACATATGACTGATCTATTAATAAAGTAATAACTTTTACAATAGAAGAGATAGTATATAAATTAAAGTCTGGAAAAGAAATACCCCTTGAGACCAGCTATTAGTATGTTTCTTTAATGCAATCCTAGGTCTATTAGGTGCCCATAGGAAATTTAACATTAGTGTATTCAGTTTCTTGATAATTATTTTTGTAGGTGGAAGTATTATTGATTGTATTAAGTATAAAATCTTGGGGAATATTATCATTTTAATAATTGTAAGTCTCTCCTCCATAGTAAAAACATATTATTCCAGGTATTAAAAAGATTTTGTATATTAAGAAAACAGGTATTATAATTATTATATATAATAGATTTAATATCTTTAGATAGTATCATACCTAAATAAGTTATCTGACCTGAATTGGGTACATATTTAGTAAAATCACTAATGAGAATATTTTTCGTGTATATATAGGTAGTATTTTAGTTTTTTCTTCATTGAATATTAAACCAGAAATACTTTTAAAATTCATCATTTTATCAAATGGAGACTGCATAGAAGAATTAGATCCTGCTGATGTAATTAGAACATCATCTGCAAAAAGTTGAATTTTGGATGTTGTATTTTCATCTATTTCAAAACCCTCTATGTCAGTACTGTTTCTGATCAAATTAGCCCAAGGCTCCATTACTAAAGTGAATAATAGTGGAGAAAGTGGACATCCTTGTTTTGTACCTTTAAAAATGGGTATTTTTTGTGAAACATATGTTCCTACCTTAATATAAGACCAATGTTCCTTTGTATAAATGCTCAATTAGATTTACAAATGCATCTGAGAAGTTTGTGCACTTCAGTAAGGTAAACAGATAGTCCCAACTTACTGAATCAAATGCTGAACTTATATCAAGACTAATAAGTGTTAAATCTTTCTTTTTCCTATTTGCAAAACCAATTAATGTTAAAGTTCTTCTTATATTATCAAAAGTATTTCTATTTACAATGAAGCCTGTCTGATCTATATCTATAATGCCGGGATGATTGTCTTCAATCTATCAGCAAAAATACTCATAAACATTTTATAATCAACATTAAGTAATGAGATGGGCCGATATGAAGTACATCTAGTTGGATCTTTATTAGGTTTTAAAATTGGCGAAATAAATGTATATTGCCAAGATGAGGGGGTTATTAACTCAGTTTGGGCCAAAATAAAACCTTATGTATTAATGAATATGTACTTTTAGAAAGGATTTTATATATCTCTGGTATAATACCATCATTACCCGGTGCTTTGTTTGATTTAAGCTTATTTATTTGTGTAATAACCTATGTATATGAAATACTTTTGTCCAGTAGTTTAATCTGTTGTTTATTAAGCTTTTTATTCATGTTTGTGGTTATAAACTCCTTTATTTTATCTTTAGGTTCCATGTTAATGTTATTATGGTTAATTTTGTGAAAGTGATTTCTAAATTCATCTAGTATTTCTGGTATACTAGAAACATTCTTCTTTTTCCTTAGAGAAAAATTTCTTTGATATGGTTTTGTTTATTCAACCTTTTTGTTTTATTTTTAAGTCTATGTAAGTATTTGGGGCTTATTGAATAAGACAAAAACTTGTATTTCTCTAAAGTTATTTTAACTTTATGAGTTAAAATTTCTTTGTATTTCTCATTTAGTTTGTTTATTTCTTCAGTAACTTTCTTGTCCATAATATTTTCTTTATTATTATGTTTATAAGAGTCTAATTTACTTTGAATATCTAACAATTCCTTATCCCAAGATTTCCTTTTATTATTATACCATCTGATACTTTGTCCATATAGATATGATTTTAAGGCATCCCAAACATAGACAATGGAAACTTCAGGAGTATTATTTATGTCTAAAAATGTTTTACTTCTGAAAGTATATATTCTTTATAGTCTTTTAGTTGAGTTAAGTATGCTGGTATCCTTTTGATCTGAACATTATGAGTATTTTTATCATGAATTCAAAACAATTGAATTATGATCAGATATAGGACATGAAATGATTTTGGAATTAATTAAATCTGTTACCATCTGGTTAGAAATAAAGACCCTATCTATTTTTGAATAAGTTTTGTATCTGTTAGAAAAAAGGTGTATGGTAATGATTTTGAATCTATCTGATTATTAATATCATTCAAATGATAAGAATTAGCAAAATCATTTAAATGTTTTGCATTAGATGTAATTCTTCTTTTTCCTATAGTGGTAGTATCACTTTCATGTAGTATACAATTAAAGTCACCAGCTAAAATAATATCTCCTATAGAGAATGATATGATCTTATCAAGATGATGTTTCACTGTATTAATACCAATTCCAGGTATCCAATATACATTAATTAAAGTGTAAGTCTTCCCATTAATTTGTATTGTAACCATACAAAACATTCCTTTGTCATCCTGATAAGACTTAATGGTTTTAGGAATGGGCATACTTTTATTCCATAAAATAGCCACTCCTCTTTTTCTGAGTGTGCTCTGAACTAACCAATACTGTATATTTGTTTGTGGCTAGTTTATCAATATCTTTTTCAAGAGATGGGTTTCTTGCAGGAAGACTAATTTGGCCTTATGTAAATTAATGTATCTTATTAGGCTTGCCCTTTTACACAGATTATTCAATCCATTAATGTTTAAAGAAATTCCTTTTAAAGATGTCATTTGGCATTTTTAAAACTTAAGAATCTTATGATCAAAATAACAAATAACAACATAAGTAATGTTACATCTCCTCCTTTAGGTGTACCTTTAAATATAGCTGTATTTATTGAATCTCTTATGGGATTTTGTATAGGATTCAATTTTGTTTGTAGTGACAATGAGTGTACAAAATATATTGTGGATGTCAAAACTATATACATATAACAATGAACAAGTGAAAATAATGTAAGGATTAAACCTTGCATCCAGCCTGGAGTTAAAAACTCCAACTTAGAGTAGTATTTACCACTCAAGTTAACCCCTACCCTAAGCAGCAGTACCTCAGCTACCACCTTATCAATTTAATACTGGTTATATTTAACTTAAATTAACAGCTTTCAATTCAATTATCTAGCAAGACAAGACTACACATTTGATAAAACAGCATCATATAAACTAAAATAAACTTTTTTTTTTTTTTTTAAACTATTCATACTACTATATACATCTATGTAATATAATACACTTGTATTCAAATAGCATTCAAATAATCTTGATATTAGGAACCAAGAGGAGAGAGAGAAATAAAAGACGTGAAAGAGGGAGAGAGAGTGAAAGAAAGAGAGAAAGAAAAAAAAAAGGAAGGCATATTTACATATTAATTTATTCAAAGTATGTAAAAATAAGTTCTAACATTCATTTAAATCAAAAACTTTGGCTAATATGGTTCAGACATTACATATATTAAGATGCATCTATTTTCTGTCATGTAAATGCAGTCAACAGCTTCCAAAAAAACCTTGAATTGCTTGTATATGAGCATTTTACTCATACTCATTATTGTCAATAGAATAAAATATTATATTTATAGAAATTGTTATAAATCATACTGCATAGTTATGCAAATTCTCAGAAACACTTGCATTATTGTAAAAAAAGCCATCTGTATTTTGTATGTCTATACTACTGCTTTAAAATATATCACATGACAATTTCTTCCAGAATAGAGTTATAAAGTTATTTATGCTTGTCAATCAGATGAATTAAATGAGTTATAGTAATGTATATGTTTGGAACATAAGTTTTTAACACAGATTAGTATGCTGCAGTCAAGTAGATTTTCAAAAACACTTGAATAAATGTTTCATTTTCTATGCCTTCTAAAATAAGACATTTACTTACTACAAGAAACTGCATCATTTAAAATCATTATAACTGACATATTTTATGAATTATAACATAGATATTTAAGTAATTATATAAAATAACTCACATTTAAATGTTAAAGAGTTCATTTTCCTTCACATAGTCACATTTGCATCAGTTCTACTTCCTGGTAGAGTGTTCTTCCTGAATCTGCGATGTGTCAGTGTGATATCTGGGTCAAAGGTCAAATTGACTGCTTTCAGCTTCTCTGTGAGAATTCTGAGAGTTGAAGCTTTTAAAACAACTCGAGGACACTGTTCATGAGGTAGCCCACATCCCAGATTGTCTCCCTTAACATTTTGGCAGGAAACTTGTTAAAAACTAGTGACAAACATTCATTTAGCAGTGTAAATGCATCTAAACATGACAAAACCTTTGCAATGTATTTTACAGGTTATTACAGCCTCTATGTAAGTGAAATTAAGCCCAAAGTTATTAATAAGTAATAAAACTCAATATTTTTGTCCCCACTCAATTTTTATGCAAATCTTATTATTTACTGTGTCTATATGATCAAACGCATTTCTATATATTAATATGAAAAAAAAAATAAAGAGAAAGAATAAAGAAAAGAAAAAGAGTAGAAAATAAAAGAGTGTAAAGCAGAAATAAAAAAAATGTAAGAGAAAGCTATAAGAAGTATATACAATGGAATATTACTTACTGTTTATATTAATAGAGTTAAAAATAAAACATTATTTACTATTATTTAGTTCTAATTATTATTAGTTAAAGCATGACAGATTATTTACAAACAAGCATAAGCAGTATAATCAAGAAAGTATAATTAGGAATAGCATTTGAAGAACATATAAACTTTTTACAAGGAATAAATATGTTATTATTCCATTTATCATATTTTCATTACTCTTCTCCCCTGCCCTCCCCCACCCTTTACCCACTACATAATCTAAATAGAATGTCATTGTTTAAACAAAGAAAAGAAGAAAAGGAGAAAAAAAAGAAAAAAAATGTATCAAATTACTGACCTTACTTCTCTTTTCAGAAAGAGAAACAAATTGAATAATAGCTTGTTATTAGTTCCTCAGATATTTTGACTGGTTATGAAACAAAACATTTCTTTGCACACAGAGAATAACTTTGATTAAATCTTTTCAGAATATTTGTGGCTTTCTGGAAATGCAGGAACTATATTTAAAAAGATTAATAATGAAGTAAAATGATGAGAGAAAAAAGAAAAAAAACATAGAACAAATCATTTGTTTTTTAGTCTCTTCTTCTTCTCTGAAGTCTTCCACAAAGTTTCAGTTGCCAGTCTCTTTAATGAAGGACTAGCCCATTCCATTTCCTCTATTTTATCCAAAATCTTATTTTTTTTGATAAACAGTAAAGCAGAGTCTAAGTCATCAAAAATTTTAGGACCATCAGGAAGGAAGATTTTTAGCTTGGCAGGAAACAGAAGGTATGTTTTAAACTGTGCTTTTTAAGCTCCCTTATTAGTGGCAGAAAAACTTTTCTTTTAGCTATTACCAAGGAAGAATAGTCATTGTCAAAATGCACAGTTGTCTCATTAATCTTAATAGGAGCTTTAGCCCAAGCAGATTTAAGAACCATCTCTTTATCAGAAGATGATAGAAATCTAACTATAACTGATCTAGGATAGTTTTTGTTAGAGTTAGTATTAGCTATAGATCTATGTGCTCTTTCGATACCAAAAGAGAATGCTTCTGGTAAGTCTAAAGTTTTAGGGAGCCATGTTGTTAAAAAAGAAGTAATATTGTTACCTTCAATATTTTCTGGCAGTCCAAAAATCCTAATGTTATTGTGCCTAGATCTATTCTCCAGTCATCCAGCTTTGTTTGTAAATGTGTATTTTGTTTCAGCAGAAACTCAATGTTGATTTCCTCTTCTTGGATTCTATTTTCCATGTCATTCACAGCTTCTTCTATGCCTGTCATCTGGATCTTCTGTTGTTGCAGGTCTATATGTAACAAGTCTATTTGTTTTGTAGTTTTTTCTATGAAGGTATCAATTTTAGTATCCATTTTATCCATCTTAGCAGTAAGTTGCTGAATTATAGTTATCAGAGACTGAAATTCTTTCTTGATGCTGGAGTCTTGAGAATTTGTCTTACTGGAACTCATTTCAGACTGATAAACTGACAGGAAAATTTCCAAAGTGATTTCTGACAGGAATATTGTTAAAATTTCCTTTCTTTTTTAGATATAGTTCAAGAACTATATAAAACAAACATATTTAGAAAGAAAATTACTTCAAAAATTAATTTTTTAAGTAATTAATTCCTATCAGTGTAATGAAATTGGTGGAGCTGAAGAAATCTGCTGCTATCCTGTGTTCATCCTTGGCCACGCCCCACATTAAGTAGTCTTGATTTCATGAAAAGTGTAATTAGGTACCATTCGCTGAGTTATGACATTAGGAAGATTATGTCAAAATATTGAACAGTTTTTAGGACTGATAAATATGTAGTCCAATTGTTAGGGGATGGTCCTAACATAATTTACAAAAAAGGCGTAAATTTAAAAAATATATTTGAGAACCATCACCCTCTTTGTAGCCAAGCTCTTAAAGGAATGAGGAAATATGACCACTGTAATCAGTGCCCACATATCTTAGAGGCCACTGTACTATCTGGACATCAGCTTAAGCCTACAATCTGATTAGCTGATGGTTGTAACTGATTGTCTAAATGGGTTATTTACATTGTGTGCTGTGAGCCGTTTAGTGCATTTTATGTGGCAAATACTGGAAGACCATTAAACAAGCAATGAACAAGTTTACAATTTGTGAAAGGTGAATTTGAACAACACACTTTACAAGCATACAACACAATGTGCAGTTTTGTTTTGCTGTTTTTTTAAAAGATTATACCTAAGCCCAGAGGTGGCCTGTGGGAGTCTATCCTGGAAGCTAGAGAGCTATGGTGGTAATTGCAGTTAAACTCTCAAGATCCACCAGGTCTAAATGAAAATATCTCCATAGTTAATGTTTTAAAACTTAAAGCGTTTGATCTATAAAGGTAAAGAATGTTCTTATTGTTAGAATCAAATTTAATATGTTTTAAGACTGAATATTGGATCTTAGTGTTGTTTATTTTACTTGATGCATAGGTTTTATATTTCACTTGTCTATGTCTTTAAGATGTTTTGTTAATTTTTAATTATTAGTGTAATGAATTCATTGGACTACTATAAATATGAGGTGGTCTGTGTATTTGGCTCAGTTACAAAAAACTTGGTTCAGAAGAAGTCCACTGAATATAGTGTGGATGAAAGTGCTTACATGTAACTTTACCTTATTACTTTACAATGTGCTTGCAACATGTTTATCCTATTTTATTTGGTGACTAATGATTCATTAAATTGGATTTTGCAACAACCTTCCGGAGTTCTTTGATATCACTTGTGCAGCTTTTCGATTTTCTTGGTTATTTTGTGATGCTGCTGCTTCTTTGCAATTTTTCAGGCTGTTACTCTATTATTTGCCCATCTCTCTGTTGAATTGCACTTAGATGTAAATATTGTACATATTGTATTCATTTATATACTTTAATTCTTAGGAAAAGTTATTGGACTTGCATGGTTTTAGTAACATTGCTTTATCCAATGTACTGCTTATTTCTATCTTTCTCATCAACTATGATATTTTAAGTGTACTATCGTTTGTATTAAGTATACTAGAAATTGCATTCTTTTTGCTCAAAGAGCTCATGTCACGACTAAAAGGGTCAGCAGTTCAGCTAACCTACCCCACTGACAAATAAAACAATCAAGCAAACAAAGTTCTGCTGAAGTTCATCACCAAGCAAAACATTTTTTGTAATTAAAACACACAAAAAAAAAAATCAGAAGCAACAATTTCTGCATATTGTGTGTGCTAGAAATGAAATGGCTGTAGAATTATCATATGACTGTTACTTATACCTCTCAACCTCTTAGCTCATGAATCAGGGGCAAAAACAAAAAATAATGAGAAATTAAGGCCCAAAATCAGTGCCAAATTTTAAGTATTGCTCTTATTTACTACAAAAGTTGCTACAATAGCAGGTTTTCCATTAACATGCATTTTCTGAGGGTTATGAAGTCTGATACACAAATGCCTTTTATTTAATAACTGCAGTCAATGGTTTGCCAGATAACCACAATTGTTATGTGAAATAGGCCATACCTGCAACCTGTCATAGCAAGAACTCTAAACAAAAGCCAAAAATGAGGGAGAGATTTTAAATTTAGAAAATGGACATCTTTTACATTAGTATGCATTTTCTGAAGGATATGATGTCTGAAACTCAAATGCCTGTTATTATTTAATGACTTCAATCCAGTGAGTAATTTGTCAGAAAAAGCACAAAGTTTATGAGGAAGAAACCAAAAATATCAGGTAAAAATCAAGACATTTTGCAAAACTGCAGACAGTTGAGAGGTGTGGGACAGACCAAAAATATGAAGCAAAATTTGAGAGCTATGGTGACAGTATGACTATGAAAAGATTTGACTATGGAACCTCAAATGCCAAGATGACGAGGAACCAAAATGGCTAAAAGTAATGCCCAAAATACACAAAGCTGAAAAATTAAACTGTGTTTTTTTGTAGAGGACAGTCATACTCTTCTCTGAACTTATATAGACCAACTCCATTATTGCAAGTACATGAAGAAGGGAGAAATCCATCAAAAGAATGGAATCACTGCTGATGCACACTTAGAAATTGTGTCAGCAGTGATTTCATATGGAAAACAGCTGTCGACCTTGTGTTCCTTGACATCTTATGCTTCAGGCAATCAATGCTCTGTGAATTTCATCTCTGAATCCTGTAAATATGTCCATTAAAAAATGTTCCTTTCACTTCTGTTCAAAGGCTGATCTCTAGCAGATCACGATTATGAAACATATATCCATTCTGTACAAATTGATTAAAATTAAATTAAAATGTGCTGTGCAGTCAAAGAGATGAAGAATTAAGCTACAATATAGGGTATTCTTTTAATGTATGCCTTATACAGTAGAAGCACCATTGCAATATAAATGTGACTAATCATCTTTTTTTGTTCCTTTCCAAGAACTTGTGCGTTGCCAAATTACTTCCCTTCCTATAGGTCTAGCTCCAAGTAATGTCAAACACTGTGTTTCTGGAGATATCTGCACACTGTGTGCGGCAGAAAGAGGTTGGCTTTGATTTTATTTGACATGGGTAGTAATATTTTAGAGAGATTTTAACCTAATGTGTTTTGACAAAACAACTACCAGTTCCAGAATGCACTATAGGTTAGCCAGAGGCATTTACACACTTTTTCTTTTTTTATTTTTCTTTTACTAAGGTGTTTGCTCCCAGTTGTTTCAATTTTTTTATGTTACTTCATTTCAGTATAAACTCAACTCCAGTAATCATTAGATTCCTGAATCACACTATTTTTTTTCATTTTACGAGTATTAGGTTAAAGACACATTTTCCTATATTTCTGACATAGAAGCAGTTCAGTTGTGTATCAGTTCTTTTTTAAGAAGACCTTTACTTTACTTTCCTACTTTATTCTGTAGAAGAGTTGCTGTTTTTGTGATGGAAAGTCAGGATGAATTCTGGTAGAGACTTTGCTACATCCCATTGGGACTGATATGAGGCAGGCTGTGCTAGATGAATGAAAAGCTCAGCCAATGCTGTTCTAGGCAACAAGCATTATGTTTTCATTTTCTGCACAACATGAAATAAGTGCTTGCTTTCATGGTAAGATATGAATGTGAAATCCTAATAATATCAGCATATGTACAGGGATGGAGATGATGATGAAGGGAAATATAGTTTCTTCTCAACAGAATAAACCAGATCCACTGCAGCAGTTGGTGTGAAATGTTACATCTAGCTCTGCATTTTACTGTACACCCATTAAGCAGGTGATGCTGTTACATGTATCTACTTCCATGATAGGTTCAATGGTAGTTAAATACAGTTAAACAATATTTGTAGGCTAGATGTATCACAAAATTATAACGGTTGCAGTACTCTACATACTGATTAAAAACTAGAATATTGTTAATTAAAATGAATGAGTCACTTTTAAAATTTGTGTAGCAGAGACAATCTCTGAAAATCTAGACTGTCAACAATGGAACATTTGTAACAATACTTTACAGACAGAACAAATTATACCTGGATATAGAAAACAGTTTTTAGTGCTCTTCTGGTGATTTATAAGACAAAGTCAAAACTCTTCTTTCTGTATTAACTTTTTATTAGATAACCCCACTGTATAAAAGTCCTTGTCTTTAGTTCAAGTCCATTGTCATACAGGGTAAAGGGGTATAGAGTCTGACATATCATTTGTTCATGTTACTTGTCACACAGGATAGAGGGCAGGGAGTGTTGACTGAATAAGAGAAGTGTGAATGATAACTCTTAACAGCACTGCACTGTTATTTTTAAATGAATAGAAGTATAACATTTGCCAAAATGCAGAGGTCTACTGAGCAGCTCTCATATGAACCTGATTTTTCAAAACATCTGTGATTTTTGTTAATATTTTTCTCCTGCCTCTCATACAATTTTTGATTTTCTGGTAAATTACTGTGGATTACAGTCATTAAAGTTTCAAAAATCTTATTCTTCAGAAAATGAATGTTAACGGAAAATCTATTACTACTATTAATTTTCTAAGTGAATCAGTATAATATTTAAAAATTGCCCCTGATTTCAGGTATCTGTCACTCTTTATTTCTGCCTTGGCTCTTGATTCTTGAACAAAGGAGTTGAGAGATATACTGACATGTCCTGTATGCTCTCTGCTGTTTCAGTTTTTTTTTCTCGCTTCCTATCACAAACATGAAGCTCAGAATACAAAATTTGGGAATAAAGATGCAAAAATGTCTAACAAACAAAGGTGTAATAATACTCAGTATAGGAAGCTAATCCCTGCACCCCCACCCCCCAGGTTTTAAACATTTTAAAAAATAGAACAACCATACTGACAAGATGAGTTGTACCAGGATAATAACAAGATGAGGTGCACCAGGATAATGACAAGTGTAGGTGCATTAGGATACCAGGATACTGTCAAGATGAGGTGCACCATGACAAGCTGGGGTGGGCTACGATACCAGGATACTGTCAAGATGAGGTGCACCAGGATAATGACAAGATGAGGTGCACTAGGATACCAGAATACTGACAAGATGAGGTGCACCAGGATAATGACAAGCTGAGGTGCACTAGGATACCAGGATACTGTCAAGATGAGGTGCACCATGACAAGATGAGGTGCACTAGGATATCTGGATACTGACAAGATGAGGTGCACCAGGATAATGACACATTTAGGTGCACTAGGATACCAGGATACTGTCAAGATGAGGTGCACCAGGATAATGACAAGTTTAGGTGCATTAGGATACCAGGATACTGTCAAGATGAGGTGCACCATTGCAAGCTGAGGTGCACTAGGATATCAGGATACTGACAAGATGAGGTGCACTAGGATAATGACAAGTTTAGGTGCACTAGGATACCAGGATACTGTCAAGATGAGGTGCACCAGGATAATGACAAGTTTAGGTGCATTAGGATACCAGGATACTGTCAAGATGAGGTGCACCAATACAAGATGAGGTGCACTAGGATATCTGGATACTGACAAGATGAGGTGCACCAGAATAATGACAAGCTGAGGTGCACTAGGATACCAGAATACTGACAAGATGAGGTGCACCAGGATAATGACAAGCTGAGGTGCACTAGAATACCAGGATTCTGTAAAGATGAGGTGCACCATGACAAGATGAGGTGCACTAGGATATCTGGATACTGACAAGATGAGGTGCACCAGGATAATGACAAGTTTAAGTGCACTAGGATACCAGGATACTGTCAAGATGAGGTGCACCATGACAAGCTGAGGTGGACTAGGATATCTGGATACTGACAAGATTAGGTGCACCAGGATAATGATAAGCTGAGGTGCACTAGGATACCAGAATACTGACAAGATGAGGTGCACCAGGATAATGACAAGCTGAGGTGCACTAGGATACCAGGGTACTGACAAGATGAGGTGCACCAGGATAATGACAAGTTTAGGTGCACTAGGATACCAGGATACTGTCAAGATGAGGTGCACCAGGATAATGACAAGTTTAGGTGCACTAGGATACCAGGATACTGTCAAGATGAGGTGCACCAGGATAATGACAAAATGTGGGGGCATCAGGATAATGAGAAGATGAGGGGCACCAGGATAATGACAAGATGAGGTACACTGGGATAATGACAAGATGAGGTGTACCTGGATAATGAGAAGGTGCAGCAGGAATTGTGGAAGAATCATTTCCTGCCTTTTTTGTCTGAGGGGGTGGAACAAACATTTGTTGCTTTTTTTCCAAACATACTACCTTTGAGGTTGCTGTAACTCAGGTTAGGAAGAAAAGCACAAAATGATATATTTCAGAAATTTTCATACACAAATCACAAATTCAGGGTTAGCGAATACAAAACAAAAAATAACAATGCCACCCATATCACCCACATCACTGCAGGACCCACCTTACTTTTACTTATACTCTCCCATGATGCATTAAAGGCCTTCCTTCCATCCATCCATCCATTTTCCAGTAAGCTGTTTTGCCCTTCAGTGTCATGTTGATGCCAGACCCTATCCATGTAAACAATGGGCACAAAGTTTTGAAACTGATTTTGGGCAGGGTGCTGGCTTGTAACAATGCACATACATGCTCCCTAACACATTGCTCAGATACCTGTGGGAAATCTAGAAGACTGACAGTCAACCAGTATGTACTAGAAAACCTTGAGTACTAGAGGGGCATGCAGACACTGCAGAGAAGGTACCCCAGTTGTGAATTGAGCTGGGAACCTCAGTGAGACAGAAAGACTACCCATCATGCTATTGTGCCACCCCTAGTTTTTATGCTCAGTATCCCTAAGATTCCTTTTGGGTCTTCAGTGATAACCCACCTATTGAACTGGATTAAGCTGAACTGGCAACATATTTACTTTCTGAAATTGTATTATAGCCAATTTATAACAGCATTTTCATAGATTAGTTCAATCAGTCTAGACTACAGAATGTCCCCTGAACCTTAAGTTGGGTAGAAGTAGAAATTATAAGTCAGTAATTAACCTGCTGCTTCTTAACCTTGCCTTTAGCCATGGGACCACCATCATGCCTCACCAGTCCCATTCTGACTTTCTTTTCTAGGGAAAGGCTGTAACATAGAGCCAGTGGTTTGTGAAGCAGCATGACTGCCAACTGTTTTTCAGTCAGCTGGTTAACTCATGTGGTCCCAGTACCTTATCTCACTGAAGGTCCTTGAGGCCATATCTACATTCTGTCTAGTAAGTTTCCCATCTGGGTTTGGGAACATAAGAACAAAACTAGGTAAGCAATCACAGGATCCATAAGATGTTTAGTCATATAATCCTTTAAGTACTTGCACTTAAAAGTTCTTGACACCTTTTACAAACACTTAATAGTGCACACCTCCCCAGTCAAGCAGGACCTTACATGCACATTTTCTCCCTAGACTAGCTCCTTGCTTCATCATTCCTTTATTCTTCTCTAGGAATTTAGTCAGCTTCTCTGTCTGTTAACATTGTAGAACTCCCTCCTATAAACACCTTTTCCATTTACCTGTTTTGTCATGTATTCCTGCAACGTTCTTTCATGTATGTGGATTTATTTCAGCATTTAGGTATTTCATTTTTGTAGCAACATAACTATCAACCGAGAAAAAATCTTAATAGGAGATCTGGGGAGACAGGTTCTGCTAAGGCAGTTTTAAGTTATTTAATTGCATAAACCTTCTGCTTCATTAAATCTTGACACCCCTTGTTGGCATGGTTACTCTAATGACAGTTTATACTAGTGGAATTCATTCCATAGTAGTATAACAACATGTTTAATAAAATAAAATGCACACAATGTCCAAACAGGAACTGTAATTTATTGAGTGTGTTCATCTAACTAAATGCTAACAAAACTAACAAAAATGCAGTTATTGTAAAAGCAGTAAAATCTTGTGACAACTGGGTGGCTGACAATTTACTGAGTACTGGTATTCTGAAAGTCAGACACTGAATACACAATCTTGAAATATCAAAATGATTTACTCAAAATATCTACTGATAGCATGCAATATACTATAGATGTATGCTGCATTAGCACACATCCCATTAACAAGGAATATCACTCACCTTCGAGTAAAACTCAGAAATTAGTTAGGTATAGTTTCTAGAGTATTTGCAACATGTCTTACTCCAGGGATAGTACATTGTAGACAAAACATTCACATTTTTCCTTTGTTTAGATGACTTGCTCATCTTTGAAGAGCCTTTTGCCAGGTGACCTTAACATGGATTTCTTCATTCCTTATTTATTTATTTATTTAACATTTGTTTACCGGGAAAGTTTGTCAATTTCTTGTTCGAAAACCAAGTCATCTGAAATTAACTTACTGAGTCTAATAAATTGTCCTTTGACTATATTTCTTTTCTGCTACTGAAGGTGTTGACTGGTGTAGTGTAAGGAGGCATTTAAAAAGGTTTCTTTTCCAAATAACTTTGACTCATACCTCTCTTCAGATACATTTTTGAATAGGGTAATGTTACTGGCCTGATATGAAAAGTACAAGAAATCAGAAGAGCCATTCAAAAAATCCATAAATGGTGTTATGGTATTGGGAAACCACAAAAATATTTGTTTCTCCTCTTTTATCCAAGGTCAAAGTTTACATGAGGTACTTGGATGGTATATTTATTCTGAGGAAGGGGAATCTCACTGAGTTGCAAGAATTTAATTTCAGATGACTTGGTATTTGAACAAGAAATTGACAAACTTATTTTATTTATGGACTGTGGATACCCCTCAATGTTAGGGGATCTTAAGAAATGGAATTTAGATTGGTAAGAAAATTTAAGTCAGGTCTTTGTTATTCAGTATAACACTGATATTTCCTCCCTAAAAAGCTATTGAATATCACTGGAAGACAGTGCTTTTGTCCTGCTTAACCACTTGGGTCAGCAGCCAAAATTTGTGTACAAGAATAGCATCAATTTAAAGGCAATTTCAGAAAAAAATCATGACATGTGAAATGCTTCATATAAGAATAGGGGCATAAATTGTTTTGGGATGTGCAAGCAATGTAGATATATTCTCAAAGGGACATACTTTTCAGTGGCTGGCTACCCCATGCTGCTGTCAGTGAAGGGGTACTATAACTGTACTATTAAGGGGATAGTATACATTGCTTTCTGTTCCTCTTGTCTGGCATTCTACATTGGCAAGATAGTAGGTCCTACGCAGAATATAATTTAGCAACACAACACAACTATGCAATTAGCAAAGGGCTTGCAGTGAATGCCTTGTATAAATATTCACTATCATGTCATGATTTCAATTGGGGGTAATCTGGGAGCTTATCCTTATACAAAGGGAAATGTTTTGGCAATTGTTGCTCAATTTCTGTAATCCACCAGGCATCAGCATTGTCATTTCTGTTAAATCTATGCTAAGAAACAGAGCTGCTAGAATATAACTGTTTCATCTGATGTGCTTATTTGATTTTTAATCCATTTTCTAAAGTGCTTTTTATAGTTTTAAGATTGCTCACAAAGTTAATAAATGTTTTGATAATTGTTTTAACATCAGGGTTGTATTATAATACTTTTTACTACCTTTGACAATTCTGAAAGTTTTTATGGTGTATACCTTTAAATACGCAGAGTTTTGGTGCCTTTAAGGCTATTTAAACCTTAAAACAAGATGGCGGCCATATTTCTGATGAAGTTCTACCAAACAGGGAGCAAAAGTGCTTAAACGTCAATAAACTGGATGTAAAGGTTTGTTTTAACACCTGGTTGAGCATTTTACTAGTGTAATTCCAATGCTGTGTTGGTTTTTGGTTCCTAAGTTCCATATTATATTTCCACCCACAATTTTTTCTGTTTGCGGTCCTTTATTTGTCAGGGATCTTATATCATGTCACTGAATGACATTCACATTACATTTAACACAGTATTCCAGTATCCTTGTCTTTCTTATAGCGTTAATAATACTGTTCACATTTAACGAAAGTACTCTAAAATTGTTGCTTTTCCTTATTTTAAGTTTAGGAGAAATACTTTTAAATTAAATTTTTTTTTATTTTTACACATTCCCCAGTGGAATATTTTCCTTGGTTTATGTGCAAATAATCCTTGATCCTCAGAATCAGACTTCTCACTGGCTAGAATTTCAAAAAATATTATTATTAATCCCTTCATCTATATTCCTGCATGCACTCTCTCTCTCTCTTCATTGTTCTCATCCATACTTTTTTCCTCTACAGTTTCTTCTTCAGCTAGTTCACCCTCTAACCCAGCCTCTTGTTGTTCTTCTTCATATATGTTTCCTGCCCTTTCTGATCTTTTTCATTATTTACTGTTTGCTCTTCACAATCTATCCAAAACTGTCCTTTTTTATACAACCTGCATTAAGGCACACATCTTTTTGTATGTCTTTTATCCTCACACTGGTTACATGGTACCTTATCACAATCATTAAATAAATTAGAAAAGTCACGTAAAAACATGATTTAGGCAGGCCAGCATATCTTAATGCTTCTGTGAGTCCAGTGACAAATATAACACCTGGCAAGTATTTCACCATGTTTTTTTTTCACATTTCAAAAGAGATTCCATTCTCGCCCTTCATTCCATAAGTTTCTGTAATCTCTAACTTTCAGAATATTATCACCAGATTCACACAAACCCTATATGCATTTTTTAACATTGCCTTCTTCCAGTTCAGTACTTCTAAACTTCAAACTAATTTTTTTTAATATTTGTTATGACCAGAATACAAATAATTGTTCCACAGATAAATGTTTTTTTCTTTTTAACACACAGTTCCAGAAATGTCATCATCAGTCAGTCAGTTTAAAAATGTTTAGTCACAAAAAGTCTCTGCCAAAATATGTATAAAAGACCAATTTTTTTGACCTTTAAAACCAAACAATCACCAAATTGTCCAATACATAATATCTATTAGTGCCATTTTTTTTATTCTCACAAATGGTCTTCTTTTTTTTTTGTTGAAACTGTTTTACATACAGTTTGTTGCTACTCCTTTTTTGCCTGCTGTCTCTATTGCATATATTTTAATTACTCCGTTATCTGCTGCTACAAAACTTCTCAGTTTGTTGCTGCTTTCCTCTTTTGCCTTCTGTCACTGTTGCACAAGTTTTTATTGCTGCATTCTCTGCTGCCACATCACCTAGCTCCTTTTTCACATTACCATCCTCAGCACTTCCAAATAAATTATCTGCCACCTCACCCTCACAAAACAGCAGAACTGCCACCTGTATTATCCTGCTCAATTATTTTTAGCAGAACATAATCTGCAAGCCCTCCTGATACCAGTTCTGTTATCTACACTATTTCAACAGACTCGCTTACTTCTTTCTCCATGGTGACAGCTAAATGCTGCTCATTTGTAAAATCTACAATACGACAATCTTCGTTTACATTCTGAAACTCCATATCAAGCAATTTTTTCTCCAAATTTAAATTTTCCACCTCCAAACTCTTCACAGCTTTTTTCTTCTCCTCCATGCTGCTACTTCCCTTATGACCTCTGGTACCATCTAGCAGCTCCAAAGAGTAGAAGCCCTCTGATGCCCTGTTCAAATTTCCACTAGTAGCATACATATCACATGAGACCTCTTCTGAAAAGAGACTACTAACCTAATGGGGCTAACCTGGTCTATAAAGGATCAATAATTAAATAATGTCTCTTCAGGTTTTGAAAAATATTTATGAGATCATTTTACAATCCATTCTTAATATACATATGACAATGCATATAACCACAGTTAGAAATCAACAAGATATGATGAAATACTTTGAAATATTTGAAATATTATTTTAAAATATTATTTTAAAAATTATTGTGATGTATATTAAGAATGGATTGTAAAATGATTATGTAACATTTAGTTAGTTGTAATGGAAGGAATATGGATTGATAGCACTGGCACTTTTAATTCAGACCAAAGACAAATAGTACATGTGACTAATTAAGCAAATATAAAGCAGTTGAATACTTGAATTAATTGTTCTGAGGAAGTCTTTGTAAAAGATGAAAGCGCTCAACAGATTTATGTTATAATAAACTTTTGTCGGTTTTTAAGGAAAGTCTTCGTGGTTTGGTGTACAGCGTACACAGTGTGCTGGTGCTCCAGTTGCTGGTTTCTGGAACGGATTGTGTGGACTTGAATTTCAGTTGACTGTTCTGGTTTCATTTTATTTTATAAGTATACTCTTTTCAGTAGAGTGCTGTGTTAGCTGCCATCAATAATATCTCCCACAATAGTTACTCCATGGAACACTCCCTCCAGCCACAGCTTTCTCACCCAGTCTTTCCACCCCATATGTACTCCCCTCTCCATACACTTTCTTCTACAGCTACCACCTCAACCTCATAGTTTTTCTTACCCCACTTCATCTTCCCCTCTCCTATACAACTACCTCATTATCCTTGACAGCCTTCACCATTGCTTTGCTATTGCAGTATGCATGTAGAATCATCTTTCATTTATGGTGCATCCCTCCACTCCAACTAATTCTTTTGTCCTCTTTACAGGATATTTCATTACCACATTTCATTTGGAAGGGTTTGCCATCATACTTTTGTCAGTCCCTTCCTTCTTTAACAAGATAAAGGATATACTGTATATACTTCTGTTGTACACAAACCTAAAAGCTACCCCATCCATATAGAAAACAAAAATCAAAAGAAACTGCTCTCCTAAAGTAAGGATTCACTCCTTCTTCAAAGTATTCCTCAGTGTCCTTCAGTCGTCATGTGCAGCTTAATGCACAGAAGAATTTACATATAAACATTACCTATACTATAAACATTTACACATTTGAATCTCCACACTCATCTTCCCCATTGGACAAATTTCAAATAATGTATACTTATCTGTTCACAAGATTGATGACTTACACTACCGAAGCAAAATTAAACATCGGAAATTCTATGACCACTATTTCATACATACCCATGTGTCTTCCCTCCTTCTTCCATGATGCTTGCCTTCCCCTGCCCATAAAGCAAAAGTTCTTAGTTCACTGGCTCATTAGGTACTGCATACTTTATGAGCAGTTTTTTCACTAAGTCATGGTTAAGAGATCCATTTGCTATTGCCTCAAAAGTTTCTTCCTGCACAAAAACCTAAACACTCAGCAACATAAAATAGAAAAGAAAATATGACTTAAAGTTGATTTTTCAGCTTGCATCCATAAACTAGTTGTGTTCCCAGGATCTGATACTTGGCATGATTTTATTTCATTTTTCATCATTCATCTTCTTACACTTTGCCACATCTTAGATTCTCCTTAAATTCTCCACTGCAGTAGCACAAATATCACAAAGGAAACACCCAAGTAGAGAGAAGAAAACAAACAAACAAAAAAACCCAGCAGTTGGTTAATTATATGACTAACCATAAACCCTAGCCTGTAATCCCTACTCTTAATTCCTTTTAGCCATTTGCATGCCATCCTTTCTGGAACATGGGCTATCTCAGCTCCTTCCATACCCATTACTCAACATATTTCTCACCTCCTGCTCTTTTCTGGCACTCTCTTCCCCTACATTCTCTTACTCTTTTTCCATCACTCAAACTTCCAACACTCTCACACAACTCATTTGAAACATTTAAGTTACCCAAGATACTACTCTGTTGATCACAGTTCTTAACTGGAGAGTAGTCTCTAACTCTTGGGGTAGACTATACAAATCTAGCTTCCTCTAGCACATATGAGATATTCCCAATATTAGTATCCATTGATCTAGTCTCATCAGCAGCTGCCATGCAACCATTGCCTCTAATCTAGACTCTAAAGGACTCAAAATAAATTCCATATTGATTGCATTGTTTTATTTACTCTCTGAGTCCTGCCTTGATGAGCCATCCCTGTGCCTTGATTGATTAGTAACAGTATAACTCACCAGTACATTCATCTTCTCCATATTCTGCCATGCTTGAGTCTTGCCTTGATGAGCCATCCTTGTGCCTCGATTGGTCAGTTACAGTATAACTCACCCAGACATTCATCTTCTCTATATTCTACCATACTTTTGAGCCATACATAACATCATGGTACATTTGCATGGACTCCTCTATGGTTTTGCTTCCAAATAGTTGACTTTTCCAGGTTTTTTTTAATATCAATAAGTATACAATCCACACTACTTCTCCTCCAAATTGTGAGGGCCACCTGTGCTCTCCTATTATGGACCTGAATTAAAAAGTACTCCAAAACTTTGATATAACAGACAGCCATATTAAAGCCTTTCCAGAAGGCTGCTTAATTCTTCAACTACACCTTAATGTGATAGCTGTGGTACTTTACTAGGATATGTCTTTTCCCTAGTCAGCATCTCCCCCTCCTGGTGCAATCAGCTGATCTGACAAGCTAGACACTGAAGTTGTACTACAAGAGCTACACAATCATTCATAAAGTGAACAGGAACTAGGCTCTCCTGGCCCAATACTGATCCTTCTTTTTGGACTTTTTCACCTCTGCTTTAGTTATCCATGTCCATTTCAAGAAACGTTAGTGTATTTATTAGAAATGGACAGACATATTAAGATCAATGAAAGAAACAGATTACAGAAAGTCAGTAAGACCCAATATGTTAGAAGTCTGATAAAGACTATTAAAAGAAATGCATGTGATATAATAATAGGATCTGATGTCTGTCTATATTAGAACATCGAAGTTTCAAAACTTTGAATGTTCTAATATCGAACCCTATTCAGCGAAAGCTGAAAATATCGAAGCAACAGAAAAATGAATTTTTGCTAGGGAAAGAATTTGGTTGTCCGTTTCTGTTGCTTCGGTATTTTCAGTTCTGTGGTGGAAAGTTACGGGTCAGGTTCAGGTAAGTGCGCGATTGTGTGGACATGAGTGTTAGGGTGGGTTAGGTGGGTTAGGGTGCGGGTTAGGTATGTGTGCGATTGTGTGGATGTGAGGGTTAGGGCGGGTTAGGTGAGTTAGGGTTAGGGACCAGGTGAGGTGAGTGTGGGATAGTGATGGACCTTAGGGTTAGGGGTTGGGTTAAGGTAAGTGGATAGTTAGTGGTGTGTTTATAGTTTAGTGTAGGGTTAGGCATAAGATTTTAGGTGTATGTGTCTGGATTGCTGTTTGTTTGGTGTGCTTGTGTTGTGTGTATGTGTTTTGGAACACCAAATTTTTTCCCTAGGAAAAGATTTGCTGTTCTGTATGTTCGATGTTTTTAGCTTTCGCTGAATAAGGTTCGATATTAGAACATTCGAAGTTTTGAATCTTCGATATTCTAATATAGACCCTCTGATGTTGTCCATCTCATTCTGCTTCACTGATGACTTTCAGACTGGATCCTCAGATCCAACTTGGCCGCCTCTCACAGACTTTAACTTCACGTTTCTATCACATTATTGAAAGATGAAAATAGCGAACGCTATTTAATCAAACCTAAAATATCTAAACCACATAATATCGAACATTCAGAACAGCAAATTTTTTCCTTGGGAAAATTTTGCTATTCCGAAACACATACACACAACACAAGCACACCTAAAATCATCAATACACACACATACACTTATAATCCTACAACTAATCCTACACTAAACTATACAGACACTACTATCTATCTACTTACCTTAACCCAAACCCTAACCCTAAGGTCTGTCACTATCGCACACTCACCTAACCTAACCCTAACTCACTTAACCATCCCCTAACCCTAATTCACCTAACCCGTGCCCTAACCCTAAGTCACTTGACCCGCCCCGAACCCTAAATCACCTAACCCATGCTTTAATCCTAACAACCACACAATCACACACTTACCTGAACCCGACCTGTAAATTTCCACCACAGGGCTGAAAATAGCGAAGCCACAGACCCTGCCAACCAAATTCTTTCCCTAGGAAAGAATTCGGTGTTTTGCAGCTTCACTATTTTTAGCGTTCGCTCAAAATGGGTCAATATTAGAACATTCAAAGTTTTAAAACTTCAGTGTTCTGATATAGACTCTTAACTTCTAGGATCTTTATTGCTCTTCTCATTCTGCATCACCTTCCTGCCCAATCATCTCCCTCCAAAAAAGTTTTGGTTCTGTAGGATCTGGAACAGCCTTTTTTGGAACCTATGATCTAGGTTGAGCTTTTGGTTTCTTTTTCTTCTCTGTCCTGTTTATAGGGGCAGCAGGCTCAATCTGAAAAGGTTGGGCTAGGGGTGGAGGATTATGGGTAAGGGAGGCCAAGTTGTATTCAAGGATCGGATCCGAAATCCATCAGTGAAGTAAAATGAGAAGAGGACAACACAGATACCAAGTTATGGCAAGTACATAACTAATAAATATATTACAGCTCAGCTAAATTAATAACAGATAAAGTCTTACCACAAATAAATCAAATGCCATCATCCAAGTATTGAAGAGAGAAAACTATAAAGGAATTAAGACAAGAAGTGTCACTGTCAGAAGAGTATTGAAGAAGGACTAAATCAACAAAAATACTTAGACATAATAAAAACAATAAGCAGTATTAGAACAGATTGGAATCTATCATACATTATTGCAAAAAATAAACAACAAATATTAGAATAGGCAGATAAATAAAAAGGAAAAGTGCAAAATAAGCAATCATAGATAAACCAAAAAAATTGTTTTAGAGAATTGGGAAACAAAGCAAAAGGAATAGAAACACTAAGAAAAAAGAAGAAATTGACACATTTTGGAGAAATATCTTTGAATAAACAAACATGCTGAATGAATACAAGAAGTTAAGGAGATTAATAAGTTAAAATGTACGGCATATGAAATGGGATGAAGTAATTGCAAGAGAAATTGAAACAAAATTAAGAAAAGATTTAGTCCTAAGTAAGAACTACTTATATGTGCACCCCGAACAGATGCTAGCATGGTTAACAACAGGAAAATTATACTCCTCATTAGGAGTCGACCTACAACTATCCTAAAAAACATTGACCAATAACTTGCCTTCTGATGATGTATCAACTATGTACTGGAATTGAAGCTGACAGAGGTTATAGTCATTTAGAAAAAAACTCAATCATGGCAATAGAACAAAAGGGTAACAAAAGAAAGTCATATGGAACAAAGGATCATTTGTTGTTAAATAAAGTCATAATGGAGAATTGTAAAAAGGGGAAGAATCCAAGTATGGCATGGATAGATTACAGAAAAGCATTTAAGATCTTCCCACATTCATGGATAAAGGAGCACTAACAGTGTATAAGATACATTGATCAATTACGTTATACTGACCATAAAACATTGGCAAACAACTTTACAGCTAAGCCATGATAAAGGACAAATGACTATCACAGGGATAACAAATCTAAGAAGGATATTCCAGGGTGACTCTGTCATTGCTGCTTTTGTCTTGTCCTTAACGTATTAAGCTGTCTACTTAATGGATTAGGTTATGGTTTCAGTTTCACGCCTAAACAGCAACAAAGTGTAAAGACTTCTCATCTTCTTTTTGTGGATGATTTAAAACTGTATAGTTTATCAGATGAGGACCTGAAAGCACAACTGGAAGTGGTCAAAACTTTCTCAGATGATATAAGAATGTCATTTGGTCTTGATAAATGTGCAAAAGCAACATTTAAAGCAGGAAAGCTGCAGCACCACGAAAATATCAATCTCGGACAGGAACGTGATATAAAGAACCTTGAGCAGGAGAAAGTGTATGCATATTTGGGAATTGATGCAGGATCGACAGTAAAACATGAACAAACATATACAAAACTCAGTAAGAAATATTTTAGAAGACTAAAATTAATACTGAAAACAATCCTGACATCTAGTAACAAAGCCAAAGCTATAAATCCATTTGCTCTTCCTATTCTAACGTACAGTTTTTGGGGTGATTGACAGCCTCCAAAAGGTATTAGATCGTTGGACAGGAAAACAAGAAAAATGCTTCATGTTTATCAACTGATGTATAAAAATCAGTGAATACCAAGATTATATGTTCCTTGTTATGAAGGAGGTATGGGCCTCCTCGAAATTGGTTATATGTATAGATCAGTAATTGTAGCACTGCATACACATCTGCTGACCTTACCAGATCCAAACACAGTGAAAGTTTTTAAACATGAAGAGAACAAATCTAAGATGACTTCCCTGTTTAGTTTAGCAGAAGCATACCAGTGTCAAGCAAGAATGGAAACCAGACCAGAAGTAGTCAAAAATCAGGCAACAACTGAATGTGCCAAAAAACAGAAGAAAGAATGTAAGGAGATGGATCAGATGAAAAGACAAGAATTGTGGAAAAGGCATAAATATAGTTGCTAGTACAGTAAACTCCTGGAACAGCCTCATGTCGATCAGGATCTGATGTTGTCCTTCTCATTCTGCTTCACTGATGGGTTTCAGATTGGATCCTCAGATCCAACTCAGCCGCCTCCCACAGACTTTAACTTCTAGGCTCGAGCTCTTTCCCTACCTATAGTCCTCTGCCCCTAGCCCAACCTTCTCAGATCTCATTTGCCACCAGTGTGCTCAGACGTGGTTATTCAGTGCTCAGCTAAGTGATAGAGTTACTGATATTTTGTCTACGTTTTCCTTTTTTATTTAAATTTTGGATTCTAGTGCTTTAGTGTATTTTATCTTCCTTCCTTTTTCCTGTTAGTTTTTGAGGTAATTAGGGTTCTTTTTGTCTGTATTCGACCTTGTAGAGTTATACTTATATAGTTTTGTACTTTTTGTAGTTTTTATTAGTAAATAGTTAATTCCTTTCATATGAATAATCCTGTGGGGTTTAAAAGGTGCACCAAGTGTGAGAAGAAGATTCCACACTCAGATGCCCATGATAGGTGTGTTTATTGCTTAGGGCTGGCTTACCTGGACACCTATTGTAACATCTGTGAGGGGTTCAATCCAAGAGCAATTCAAGAAAGAAAAAACAAATTGTTATTGAAGGGGCTTATGCCTGCTCTTCTTTCTTCTTCTTCACCAGGGGCTCAACCTCCCTCCAAGGATTCACTCAGCTCTGAGGCAAAAAAAAAGGCACCATGAATCCAGAGCATCTTCAGAGCCACCTGCCAAGGCTGCAAAGGTTTCAGATCCAAGGACATTGGCGCTGAGGCCTATGTTGGCTCCATTGGATCCAATTGACTTAGTGCTAAGTGAGCCTTCTACATCGGCAAAGTCTCCAGATCCTAAGTCCCTGGATCTGAACAGTCTACCTCATATCCATAGATCCCCTTATCTGCAGTCTTCTTGTAGGTCACCATTGAGATCCATCACCTCTGTTTCTCCTACAATGCCTTCCAAGATCTTGCAGAACCCCAGGCATTCTCATCCATCTTCAGTGGTTTCCTCCAGATCCTCTAGATGCCTTTATGATGATGTGAATAAACTGGTCAGATCAATCAACAAGACCCAGATTCAGATGGGGTACTTCCAGCTCCATACCCTTGTGGATCTGAGCCTGCCCCATCAACTTATTTTTTTCCTTCTCCAATCTGTGTTTCAGTTTTGGAGTCCCAGGACAGTGGCCTTCCAAGGGATTTGGGGTCGGATCAGTGGACTCTTGCTTCCTCGACTCTGACTGTTACTTTGACTGTCTCTGCTCTAAACTCTTTGGATCAGAGTGCGTCCTGGATCCGGGATGTTGGGGCTGGATCTGAGGGGCAAGGTTCAGCGCCACTGTTCTTGGATCTGTCCCTCCCCCTTGGAGTTTTGGCCCTTGACAGTGTGGGTCTGGTTCTCTCTGGGAGGCAGGGCTCTGGTGAGATTCCTTGTTCTTACTTGGGAGCTTCGGCTCCTAGGGAGTTCAGTAGGGTCTCCCCAGGACCTTCGGCCTTCTAGGTTACAGAAAAGGCCTTCTCTGCTAGCAGAGTGCCAGACCCTTTGACTGCTGCTCCTCCCCATGTGCCTACATTGGATAGGAGCCTTGGATCTACCATTTCTGTCCAAGGTCAGCCTGTCTTGAAGGATCTCCAGCCTCTTCCACCGGACTTGACCTGTTCCTCTTCCGACTTCTCTCCTGAATTTCTCAATAAGGAGATCCCACAGAAAAGGATATGAAGAAGGAGGCACTTGGACTCCCTTATGGAGTCCCTTACTGAAGATACTGATTATGATTAGGGAGAGAGGTCTCCCATATCACCACCAGATGATGTCTCTTTCATAGATATTTTAAAGATCTTGAAGTTGAAAGGTGGCTGGTCTTCCACAAACCCCTCTTCGGAGGAATTTGTATTCCTGGAGGCCTTCAGGGTGGGACCATCTACATCTTGGGTAGTCTCCCTGGTGGATGCTCTTATAGACCTTGTTACCCATCTGGCCTGGAAGGAGCTGGACACCATAGAACCAATAACACAGCGATAAGAAAAAATCCTTTTACCCCCAGAGGACTATGCTTTCTGGATTAAAGGCATTCCAGTTGATGCTATGCTGGCAGCAGCCACTACCAAGAAAGAGCTTGTCTAACAGAGCTCAACTGTCCATCCGATGAACAGGTAGTCCAGAGCAATGGACAGGTTTGGGAAGCCCAACAGCATTTTTGCTGAGAGCACTCAATTATCTGGCACATTTTGTTTGCCTTTAGAGAGGCTTGGTTAAAGAACTCTCCAAATCCTTGGTGGAGTGCATGCCTAAGGAGGAGTTTGGTAAGATTTCTCCTAAGCTAGCCACTCTTACTTCCTTAGAAAATTTTTCCATGAGACTTGTTTCCCACTCAGCAGAAGGATCTTCAAAGGCAGCTGGCACCGGCATTGTGATACGTCATCATGCTTGGATAAGGCTGTGTGATTTTGCAGAGCCCTTTAAAGCATCTTTTGTCAATGCCCCCTTTGATGGTTCTTCACTGTTTGGACCATCTGATACCTTGACCCACAGTGAGTAAGAAGGTAAGACTTCATCTGCCATGTGGATTAAGTTTTTCACCCCTCAATGAACCTACTCTAGGAATCAAAGATGGGCTAAGAAGACTTGGTTCCATAGGTCACAAGGTTCCTTTCCTGATCAAAGAGGAGAATTCTCCTCCAGAGGCAGTGGAGGAGGCTATAATGGGAGATGCCATCCAAGAGGCAGAGGGACCCGGCAAAACCAGGGCTTTAGAGAACCTTTTCCTGACAAGCTCTTTCAGTGCTAATGAAGCACTGCCTGAATGTCTGACTCTGGAGGCAGTCAGGGGCCATTTTTCTCTGCACTTAAGCACCTGGGCCCAAATTACAACAAATGCTTAGGTGTGAAACATTATATCCAGAGGCTATTACATTCCCTTTTCTCTTCCCCCACCAAAGATTCAAAAGAAACTCCCCAACATCCCACCCAGTCAGAGGGAGTTTGCAGTTACCAAAATCATCAAACTACTGCAAAAAAGAGTCATCTGAGAGGTCCCAACCAAACAGAGAGGTTCCAGGACTTACTGCCATTTCCTTTTGTTGCTAAAGAAAGCAGTATGTGAAGAAGGTCAAGTTCCAGATGGTAATAGTTCAATCCATCCTTCCATTGCTGAGGAAGTATGATTGGATGTACTATGTGGATTTCAAGGATGCATACTATCACATAAAAATAGACAGGCAATCCAAAAGTCATCTGCACTTCTGCCTGGGAGCCAGTCACTTCCGATTCTGAGCCCTGACCTTTGGTCTCACTGCAGCCTTCTGGTGTTTACCAAATGTATGGCAGTAGTTGCAGCTCATCTCTGGCTGCAAGGGTTTTAGGTATTCCCATACGATTGGCTTGCCCCCACTCAGCATCAACTTTCTCAGGCCAGAGACTATCTTTACCAGTTGTCCTAATTTTTAAGCATTATCATAAACTTGGACAAGTCGCAACCAATGCTGGTTCAAACCTTGGAGATCATTGGAGTCCAACTGAACACCATTACTCAAATAGCTGCTTTGCCACAATATCACATTGACACATTGAAATTTCAAGTTCAAGCCATCCTGAATCTTCCATCTCCTCCAGCCAGGTTGATTATTTGAGTTCTGGGGTCCATGGCAGCTGCCATACTTTTTGTTCCTCTAGCCAGGTACTACACGCGCATTCTTCAATGGACAGTATCTGTTCAATGATCTATTCTACATCAGCCCCTATCTGTTTCTATCAGACTGACAAACATTTGCAGGTCCCATCTACGATGGTGGATTCAAGCAGATCTGACAATCGACAGACCTTTCACTCTCCCTCCGCCTTCAGTCACTGTGACCATGGATGCTTCCCCTCTTGGGTGGGGGGTGGCATTTCCATGGGAAGATGGTCCCAGGCACATGGACTCCAATAGAGACTAGTCTGCATATCAACATCCTAGAGATGAGAGCTGTCCACTTATCATTGCAAGCCTTTCAGGAAGCTCTTCCTCTATGGACAGCAAAACATGTCAGTAGTCTGGTACATCAACAAGCAAGGAGAAACCTGTTTGTACCCTCTCAGCAGAGAGGCCATAAGGATCTGGGAATGGGCAATCTCTTTAAACTGTCTTCTGCTTGTAACATGTGCCGGGAAAATCCAACATGTTAGCAGACAGGCTCAGCAGATCTATACTAATGCCCCATGAGTGGTCCCTCAACCAGTCAGTAGCAAATGAGATATTCAACCGTAGGAGTTGTCTTTGCTGCAACCTCTTTGCATCCCCTTACACCAACAAATGCAGTAGTTACTTTGCTCTTCTTCATCATTCAGGGGAATCCCTGAGGGATGTTCTGTTCCATGATTGGCTCCTGGTCTCCTTTATGCTTACCCTCCTTTTCCTGTGATTCCAAAATTTCTCCAGAAAGTCAAATGGTTGAAGGGCATGATGATCCTCATTACCCCCTTTTGGCCTCATCAGTTGTGGTTCCTCTTCCTCTGGTATCACCTCAAACACCATCCATGGATGCTGGAACCCAAACTGGACCTCCTTTCTCACTCAACTCTAGGACTCCACCCCATTCTCCCCACATTCAAGTTAACCACATGGTTTCTCCAGTTCCTGTGATTGCTAGAGGGTCAGGGTTCTCTTCTCCAGTCAAAGCTATCATTCTGGCCTCTCAGAAAGCTTCTACTAAAAAGGTGTATAAGAGTAAGCGGAAAAGATTTTTTATTTGGGCTGCCAATAATCATGTTGATCCTTTTTCAGCACAGTTTCCTTAGATTTTGTCTTTTCTAGAATCTTTATATAAGGAGGGCACTAGTTTTGGGACCATTAAGCTTCAGTTGACAGCCATATCCAGCTGCCAATCAGGATTACCTTCAGGGTTTGTTCCTTCTGCCAGTTTATGTAAAGCCTTTATGAAAGGTATTTTTCTTCTTAGACCTCCAATCAAAGACCATCCTTTGACTGCCATTCTACAAGTCTCAACACAAAGCCCCTTTGAACTGGCAAATGATTGTAACTTGAAATATTTATCCTGGACATCCGCTTTACTTGTTGCCATTACTTCAGCAAAAAGAGTCTCCAAATTGCAAGCTCTTTCTTCCAAACATCCCTAAATCATTTTTTACAAGGATAGGGTTTCCCCCATACTAATCCTTCATTCAAGCCAAAGGTCACCACTTCAACTAATGTAAGCCAATGCAATCAGTTGCCAGATTTCTTTCCTAACTATGCCAACAAAGGGGAACACCTCTTATAGTCCTTGGATGTTCACAGAGAGTTACATTTAGAGTAGTTGTCTGTCTCTTTTTCCGCTAATCTTAAAGGTCAAGCAGTATCAAAAGTAACTAAAAGTAAGTGGATTACTGGCTGCATCAGCTTTATTTATAACAAGAATGATTTGAAGTTGCTCCAAAACCCTATTCAACAAGATCCATTGCTGCGTCATTGGCTTTTTCATCTAGAATTCCCATTGATGGCATCTGTGCTGCAGCCATTTGGTCTAAATCTCATACCTGCATGACCCATTATAAGTTAGATATTGTGTCCAGGAGCAAAACATTCTTGTAGTTCATCTGTGCTCCAGTATACCCTTCCTTGAGACCACCCAAGAAATCATGTAGCTGGGGACTCTGACTCAGAATGAGAAGGACAACATCAGATTTATTAGTTATGTACTTACTATAACTTGGTATCTGTGTTGTCCTCTTCTCTTCTGCTTCACCTTCCTACCCAACCATCCCCCTCCAAAAAAGTTTTGGTTCTGGAGGATCTGGAACAGCCTTTTTTATAACCTATGTTCTGGGTTGTGCTCTTGGTTTCTTTTTCATATCTATCCTATTTATAGGGGCAGCAGACTCAATCTGAGGAGGATGGACTAGGGCTGGAGGATTATGGGTAAGGGAGGCCGAGTTGGATCCAAGGATTGAATCTGAAAAGTTTATTATCTATTTTTAATAGCATTATTACAGAGTGATAGGTATCAGGTATAAGCTGACTGTTAGTCCTTTCCAGTTTCAAGACGGGAATAAGAAAGGACAGATTCCTGTGGTGTGGACATATATTTTCCTTTAGGATATGATTGCAGGCTTTCCACAACAAATGAATAGCCTGTGAGATTGCTGTTTGTAGAGTTCTGATGGTAGGCTATAAGCCCCAGAAGCTTTATTTAAGTTCACTTTATCAGTGTGAATTTTAATTCCACAATAGGTATGGGGGCAGAGATAGTTTCATTAATGTTATCAAAAATTGTTTGGAGATGATCATATGCTTATATATGATAGGGTCAGGTCAGTCATTATCATGTCAGTTTCAACAGTATTGGTTTGATAAACTATTTGATAATGAGGCTCAGGGGTTATCAGGACTGCATTTTTACTGCTTGCCAGCCTGCGGCTGATGGCTGCAGTACTGCCTACTTTCTCATGTTGCCTTGTGGGCCATGGACATTATTTCCCCCCCCTGTCATTTGGTTATTGAAGTTGTGGGCATGGCAACACATCCTTCTCTTTGCTCACAGATAATTCCCAACAGCCATATTTATCTGCAGCTGAATGTCATTTCAGCCATGTGTCCCAAACCAAATAAACCACAGGGAAATATCTCACTGCCTAGGCCTGAACCCTTGAATAATATGCTTAATGTTAAACACATCCAGTAGATGCTGGAAATGTCTTTGAAAGATACTGTACTTGACCTAAGTTAAAAGGCCAAGAAGAGATTCTACATCATTCAAAAAAAAATGTTACAAGAGCTTTAATACCATATGACTGATGCATCTGCATGGTGGTTCTTGTTTTCCAAGTACATGATTTCATGTTTTCTGACATTAAGATATGACTCATATTCTCATCTCTGTCATTCTGATTTTGTATTCTTGCATCATTAAAAAAAAAAAAAAAACTCTCATAAGACCTTTGTCGCCCTATGGCTGATGCATCTGCGCAGTGGCTCTTATTTTCCTACTGTTTGGTTTCAGACCTTCTGTCATTGAGATATGGTGCATATATCTCATTTCTCTTACACAATTACACTTACTATTGTTCAACCTTCAAAGTAATTAATCTCACATTGTATTATTTTCTGGTTTAACTCTGTACAAGAATGTCATGAATTATGTTATCATCACCACAGCGGGGTTCATATTTAAGAACTTTATGGCCCTTTATTTTTACACGATCACCACAATAAGTAAGCAATCTACACAATCAATTTCAGACTGCTTTCTTTCAGACCCAATGTTTTGAACATTTAACAGACATCTATTACAGTCTGGTCAAGTATGTAGTTTAAACACCATGCTTTGATCATAGGAAGTTACTAGACTAATGGTCCTAGGGCCCTTACATGCCTAGCCAATTTCTGCCCTTATTTCCATGATCAGCAACTATTGCTCTGTCCAAGAGAGACACAGGTGGAACCCCCAGGGTGAATTTACAGTTACCCATCCAAACATCCAGATTGCACTTGAAGAGGGCCAAAGAGGTGCTTTGCTTGACATGAATTGGAAGTCTGTTCCGCAGGTGCAGTAACCTCTGGGAGACAAGTCTGTCCCTCCAGCAGGTTCTATTGATGTCGCATACCAGGTTAAGATCTTTAGAGTGAGTAACCCATGAGCCATTGGACTTAAAGATATGCAGCATTTCCAATAAAGCAGAGTCAGAGATTGCCTTAATGTAAGGCAGAGATCGCCTCTGAGTAGTCTATATGAAATGGAGGACAGATGCTGAATACCTTGAATTTTCCTTGTGCGGAACTTTTGTGGTCTCTCCAATTGCTGCAGGTGCCTGGAAAGGTACACATCAAAAGAGGATTGTACTCGATTATTGGCCTGATGAGGAAAGAGTACAGGAAGGTTATAACTTTTTTTCTTGAGGCAATGCCCTTACTTATGAGATGAGCAATATATAGTGCCATTCTTACCACTGTGGAGAAATGGTGATCAAAGGTAAGGTTGCTTTCAATGTGTGTGCTCAGGTATCTTACCACTGAGTGCCTGGTTACGGTGTTTCTATTGATATGGTAGTTAGCAGGAATATCACTCATCAAAAGGGATGATAATACACTTTTTTGCATAAAGCCTAAGGCTGTGACTTTGGCACCAATCTTTTGTGTGCGTAAGACCATCTTGTAGGATGTTGACATTGTTTGGGGATTCGATGACCACTCCCAGTTTGCAGTCATCAGCAAACTTTGTCAGCCACAGATCTTTAGTTTTTTTTTGCACTTTGGAGAAATAGATTCTGAACAGTAAAGGTCCCAGGACTGATCCCTCTGGAACACCACTGGTTACAGATCTGCTGTTGGAGGTGCATTCCCCTATTTTGAGTGTATGGGTTCTATTGGAAAGCCAGTTAGTGACTCACCAAATGATATAAGGGTTGGTACCTAGCCATCTGAGCTTGTCAATAATGCCTGAGTAGGGGATAGTGTCAAAAGCCTTGGTCAAATCCAGGTAGGCTCTATGCACAGTTTTCCCCTTGTACAGAGCTCCAGTGACTGTCTCAAAGACGTCCACCAGGTTTAACAGGCATGATCTCTTTGACAAATCAAAATTGAGTAGGGAAAAGTGTTTGGAGATTATCTATATCTTTGTTGATAAGGTGCATGATGATTTGCTCCATGACCTTGCATATAAGGCTAGTCAGGCTAATAGGTCTATAGTTCCTGGGGTCAGTGGAAGCACCATCCTTGTTCAAGAGGATAACGGTGGCCATTTTCCATTCAGCTGGGATGAAGCCAGTGCTTAGACTATGACTGAAAAGAGTACCCAGTGTTTTTGCTAATTCTTGTTGTAGCCCATGTAGGATTCAGCCTGGGATGTTATCAGGTCCCATAAATGCTGTGATTTTGGCCTTATAGAGGGCATTTATGACCTGCTCTCTAGAGATATAAGGTGGAGGACATGTGGAAGGAATGTCATGGGATATGTGGGGTGGGGACAGGGGAATGGAGTTTTCACAGAACCCATCAGCTAACAGGTTTGGTATGTCCGCAGGCTCAGTCTATGTGTATCATTATCTACGAGTTCAGTGCAAATCTGGGTCTTACCTTTTAGGCTACGTATGTAACTAAAGATGTCCTTATGGTTGTCCATAGTTGAGGATGCTAATTTGGATTTATAGTTTGCTTTGGAGGACTTCACAAGATGTGTTATATACTTGTTTAAGCTGAGGAGGGAGTGTTACCAGTTTAGGGCATGCTTCTGCTTACTTTTGGACAATGATTTCTTCCTTTTATTGTAAAATCTGCTAATGGCAATTGTCCACCAGGCAGGTTTACTCTTCCTTGAAGAGCTTGTTTTGGTCCTATCAGGTACAGCCACATCGATGCAGTTATATAGGTGTTTGTAAAAAGCACTGATGTAGGACTCTGCATAGCTGCCATTCCATCTGAGCGGGAGATGCAGTGAAGCTATTTATACCATCCTTTAGAAGGATCTAATCTGCTTTGGAGAAGTTTTTTAGTTTAGTTATTGCTGGGGGGGGGGGATCTGGTGTGAAAGTTGCTTCAAATGAGACTGATTTCTAATCAGAAACGACAAGGTAAGACCTCACAGTGGGGGTGCTCCAGTGACCCCCCCATATTGGTAAGCACAAGATCCAATATGTTGCCACCCCTAGTTGGGGTGTCCACCAGCTGGTCCAAGGTGTTGGAGTTAATGAACTCAAGGAACCTTTGGGCATGTGAGTTTGAGCATGAGTAATTTACCCAATCAATGGATGCGTAATTAAAATCACCTAGAACCATATTGTTCGGATGTATCTTGATGGATTCCAGTACATCCAAGTAAGCAGAGTGGGTGTCTTGATTCATGGAGGGGGTCCTGTAGCTGGCAATGACTTGAATAGGTGGCCTACCAACAGTTAGTTGCACCTTAGGTGTCACCAGGGAATCATCCTGTTTAACCAGTCTTGGGGTGTATTTATCTTTAATGAATGTTGATACACTGCCTCCTTTAGTTTTCACACCTTCCATTCATGGTGAATGTGTGGTAAGAGGTGTAACCCAGTATGGTTGTGGTGCTCTCCACTGCCTTGAATTAGGTCTCTGTGACTCCACAGATGTCAGCATCTTCCAAGGTGAGGATTGCTTCCAGTGAGTGCAGTTTCATGTTAAGACTCCTAGTGTTTAGTAGCATAACTTTGAGGTTGTTTTTTGATGACATTTTTACATTGGGAATTTTGTCCTTGTAACATTGCCTAAAAAAAAGCATAATGAAGGGGCAAGAGCCTTTGCCAGCAGCCAAAATCCTAGGGGTGACAGATGAAGATCATCTCTGGCAAAGCATTGAGGTCTACCGATCATCTCATTCCAGACTGACAGAAACTGGATCCCCTTAGAATGACAGCAGAAACTAAGTCAATTATTGAAATCAGTTATGTTCTTTTTATATTGTGGTATCATTCTAGGCAAGAGTGATATGCTGCTCTAAGCTAGGGACATACATGCCTGTGACAAATAATCAGAGAGCTCAATCATGTCTCTCTTCATGTAGTCTAGGGAGGTACATTTCAAGTTGTTCACAACAACATGTACTATGACCGAATCACTTGTTGTTGAGAAACTTCAGTGCCTATGTGATCTGAAGAATCCTGGCACTAGAAAGACAGCTGGCCGTGACTTTCTCCTTGTTCAGCCTGGTGAGGAGGACATCTGTGTGTCTCATTATAGAGTCTCCTATGATAAAGATATTTGGAGTGGATGTGTGTTGCCTTATGGACTTTGATGGTGAGACACTTCTGCTTGTGTTATTATGTGTACTGTGTGTTTTGGGTTTATGGTCGGTTTAGTATGCATGTGTTTTGGAGGTCTCTGGTCTTTAGGTAGAGTTTTGCTAGCATCTCCGCATGTGTTGGTCTATGTGTATGCTGTGTATCGTAAGTAGGAGTTGTGGTAGTTGGGCTGACAACCCCCTCTGTATTGCTATGTATTGAGCGAGACAGCTGTGATTCCAAATTCATAATATAGGTGCATCTCTCACAAATGGTACAAGAATGGTTTAGATGTAGTGGGTTGTCAGTGTACATGAGACAGTTTCTACACTGCCTCAGTAGACCTATGTGAACCAGGCTGGTAGGAGAAAAGAAGGTTAACTGACAGGAATAATCTTGGTCTGGCTATAGCAGTTGAAGAGGGAATACATCAGGAACAGGTATTAGTAGGTTTAGGCATGAAGAGCTCTGGTTTAGGTAATATGTATGAGGCTAGAGAGCAGGAGTCTGTAATGGTTTACCTTCATAAGTGTGTTGTGCACTCATGCGACTCCCCTTTGCACGAAAGGAGGTTTGCAAAGTTGCAAAACCTCGACAAAAAAATGTCCGAATGTGCAATGGGTGCACATTGGCATTCGCTCATTGCAGATTTGACATTGTAGGTGCGGATTGCACTGTAGCGGGGATCGGTAAATAATCCCATTTCCCACTGTAGTGTGATCTCAGAGTTAGTATATTAAAGTTGGTGGTGGTGTGGAGGGCAAAGCCCCCCATATGGGAGGTGCAGGGGTGCTTGCCCCCCCTGCATTACGATGTGTCATTGAAATTTTAGTTCGAAAGTCACCGAAACAGTTGTTCGATTTGCTGACTTTTGAACTTCTGAGAATGTCAAAGTTTGAATTTCACGCATTTGGTTCACCCAAATGCATGATCGATATTGTCCATTACGACAATATGAAGGTAAACCGTCTGTAACTGGCAATCCCTCTATATAGAAGTGTGCAATGGGCAAACAAGCACAAAACAAGCACAAACCGGTTCAAACACAGGCTTTTTAAAGCATAAGACCAGGAAACAGCCAACGTTCAATGTATCCAATCAAAACACCCTAAACACAGCCCTGCAACAGTAACTCTAGCTAGATCAGTCCAAACTGTACATATGTTGTAAAAGGAATTCAATTAGCAGACAATCTAAAAATGCAGAAAAATACGTCTACACAATTTAAACAGATATGCACCAAATATTGTTTTAGTTAATCAGAAAGTACAGAAAACAGTTGAAAATAAGCACTTATCTTTTGAAGTCTCTCAGCAGATATTTGGAAAACAGTAGAGCAAAGGCAGAAGGCCTAACTTTATACAGCTTTGAGCAAACAAGCACAAACCAGTTCAAACACAAGCTTATTAAAGCAGGAAAACATGAAACAGCCAAATTTCAGACTATCCAATCAAAACACCCTAAACAGACCCCTGCAACAGTAACTCTAGCTAGATCAGTCCAAACTATACCTTCCTCCCATGAGGGCACAGGGTACCTCTTCAGACAAAATATTAACTGTTTTACAAGCTCCAAAGGAAACAAACACAAAAACCTGAACCTAGTCTATGCTAGTGTTTTTTAAGTGCAGTAAACAAGTAAATTGAACAAACAAGCAGATGAGCAGTAATTGCAGTTGTAAATGGAATTCAGTTAGCAGACAATATAAAAAATGCAGTAAAACACAGTTATACAGATTAAACAAACAGACATGATTATTAATCATGAGCCTTTCTTCCATGATTTCCAACTCCATTTTTGACGTTTTCTGTACTTTCATCTTGTATACTCCTTGGGCATGATGTTGTGATATATATATATAGGTTTTCTATCAAAATTCCGAAGGCAAAACATTTTTTCATTAAAAGAGTGAAATAAATCAAAAATCAAAGTAAAAGTTGGCCTGAATGTCAAATGTAATAAACACAATGATCAACATTCGACATGCCAGACTTCCAGTTTTGAAAGTCTGTGTGTCCTTTTATCCCCCCCTGCTTATTATATACACTGACACTGAGATTGCACTATGGTGAAGAAAAGGGTAAATTACCCAATCCGCACTCCACCCCGATGTCCGTTCAAAATGTCGAGTTTATATTAGCGAAAGTATACCCACTTTTGTTAATATACACTTGACCACTTTCAGTTTGACGTTATGACAACTTAGAAACCACGCATTCAACCAGCCAGTATTCGACTGCATGCATTCCAGACTTTTGATAGTAAAGCTATATACACACACACACACACACACACACACACATATATATATATATATATATATATATATAAATATAAATTTCTTTGTGTGTATATATATATATATATATATATATATATATATATATATATATATATATACATATATGACAACTGCATGCTTAAGGAGTGTATTTGATATTCGCAGAGATTGCAAAAGGTAGTACATTGGTCGTTTTAAATAGGGGCAGGGCAGTTTTAATTATTAGCATTTTCAGTCTTAGGGTCTTAGCAGTAGAATATTTCAGAGGGTTGGTCAATGTGAATTGGGCTGGGGAGGGTGCTAAGTGAAATATGGACTGATTTTTTATTGTTTACTTTGTAGCGTGAGCAGTTCTATGAACACTATGGGGCACCCCTTCTGACTGTGAAATCTGATAAACTCCCAGCAAAACTGGTTGGTATTATAGAGTGTATATAGCAGAACTTTGAGGATTCTTTTGGAGAATGGTCTCAGTTATTTGCAGAACTGAAGCTCAACGGATTTGCATGGCACTAGCCAGCAATATGATTCTGCTTTTCTTTGTCTATATTCTGGTCCCACTCCACAGCCTCCTGTCTTCCTTCTTTCCTATTTATCTGGTCTGATGTCCCATTGCTGACACCATAGTGTAGCAAATGATGGTATTGCATTCTGTAGGTACCATTCTTCTTATGAAGTAGAGCTGGTAGTAGCTCATGTGAGTCTTTATGAACCTTTGGTACAAGAAAAAAAGAAAAGAACCATTCATGTGGTGGTTTTGGGTAATATTACCTCTCTACATATCTTAAAAAGCACTTCAGATTTTTTTTTGGAAGCAAGCCATAGGATTAGTAGGAGTAACCTGGTCAACATAAAATAAACGAAATAAAGGGCCAGCAGTAGTTTTTTTTTTTATTTACATTAAATAATTTTTGGGCAACCCCCATTGGTGCTTGCCCTTTATTTTGTTTACTTGGTGTTTTTTTGGGCCTTAGCACCTGTCTTACTTGCGAGGGTTTGGTTGGAGTGTCAACATAAAATACATAAAATTAATGTTATGCCTGTACATCCCCTTCTGTCACAGAGGCCAACATGTCACTTTGCTCTTTCTCTGCATCATCATCATCATCATCAGTCTTTTCAATGGAATCTATTCAGTCCTAAATGTATATTAGCAGCCGAGCTCCTTTGCT
>NC_056737.1:851096515-851136515 GCF_019279795.1 Protopterus annectens | reverse complement strand
CCTGTTTAGTCTGGTACCTGTTGCAATATCAGTAGTTGTGCTAGTTTTCTACAGCCTTCAGATCCAGTTTGGAGTGCTTCTGATGTTTGTGGGACTACTAGTGTGTTGTTCAATTGATCAACTTTATTACAAGTCACTCTGTCCTTACATTTGCATCATTTAGACAGCATTTTTCCCCTTTTTCTATGGAGCTTTACAACAGTACAGACTATGTATGAGCTTCTTGCTGGGAAAATCCGTACTTAGTCACGTAGCTAAAACACATCCTGAAATATTAAAACTATTTCTTACCTTTCTCACTGCCATGCGACACCAGGTCTGGTGATCTGAAAGTCTGCAGACTGATTGGCTGTTGTAGACCTGATGGAAATGTAATAAGCTCATCATAGTTTCACTCTCCCCCATACTTAATATAGTTATAGAAGTGTTGTGTTAAGCATCCCCTTCCCCCTCTGAGAAGAAAGTAGCCCTTACTATTAGAACATCTGTGATAAATTCAGTACACACTTGCACTCCCATCAAATTCCAGGATGTTGACCTGCATGGATAATATTCACATTGTTGTTTATTGTTTACTGTCTTATGTGTTTTTTGTTGGCTACCACCCATACTTAATAATGCTTCTCATGGTTAAATGTGTGTGTTTTTTTAATTTATTTTCTGTTTTTTTCTACCTTTCTAAGTTAAGCACCTTTATTGAATTATCACTTAAGACACAAGCAAACATACATTTTATATAAAATAAAACAAACCATATTAACATGTTCATAGTTACATAATACTTCACATATGCTTTTTGTATAACTGTCATGAATTCAGAATTACATAAATTCCTCAGTTCTTGCCTTCCCTTAAATCTCAGTCCTCTTCCAAAACATTATTCTGCATTTATTGTTCCCACAATTTTCATTTGTTCTATGTAATCTCCCCTACCCTTTTCTAAAGATCCAACTTCATTTCTTTTATCTGTGTTACAATAGTCAATAGTTTAAATATAGTTGGGATAGACTTTGATTTCCATTTTCTAGTTATTGCTTTTTTTGGCAGCCACCAGAATTAAACATAGCAAAGCCTTACTATGTCTGGACAATTCAGATCCCATATCTCAGCTTAAAAAGTAATTTTCTTAGCTACACCCATTTGCTCTCTCAATATTTTTGACAGAGTACTCTGTAAGGAATTTTGGAAGTCTGCCAATTCATCATACTCCCAAAACTTATGTTTCCGGTTACCTTTTTTTCCCATCACACCTACAACATTTGCCATCCACCTGAGGAAAATTCTTTGGAGTCTGTTTAGAGTGTAAAAATATCTATGCAAACTCTTCCAAGCAAAACTCTCAAATCTTATCGACTTTGTGCATACTTCAGAGCCATATATATGTCCTCCCATTGTTTCATTGTGAATTCCTTATGTAGTCTCTTGTCCCAATCTTTTCTAACCTCATTTGATAGATTCCTATAGTTATTGTGGAATATTTCATATCCTCTACTCATTATTCATTTTTAACAGCAGCTTCTTGTCTAGATTCAACTAAACACTGTACCAGAGCAGGTCTTTCACTTAGGATTCTCCACTCCCTTTCACTTTGCTTATACTCTGATATCATCAGTCCCTGATAGGGATGACAGTCTCTAGACTGCAATCCAAATGTCTTTTTGACATTTTCCCATTTTATTACCTTTCCCTCTCTAGTTATTTGCTCCTGATACATTGGTTCCTTTGACAGTTTTCTCCAGTAAATTCCAGCCCCCTCTTGTCTATTCTGTGTTCCCTAATTGCAGTCATCCCCATTGTCAATATCTCCTTTTTCCATTCTTGTGTTGGCTTAGTTCTTAGAATACTTTCTGCAACTTTATGAATATAATATTCTGTATGGCTGTTATTCTCTTTAAGGATCTGCATCCAAAATCCTACTCTCTCCTTATTTCTTGAATCCCCCCCCCCCATTTCTTCATCATCTCTTTCTACTCTGAATTATAGCTTTCTGATTGTGTTGTGTATATGTGCCTTAAATGTGTAGCTCTAAAATTTTCCTTCAAATCAGGTAATCCTAAATCACCTTGTTCTTTTGGAGGGATTAACTTATCCCAATTGTCCCATGCCTTTATCCCATGCCTTCTTTCCCATCCAGATAAATTCCTTCAACTCTTTATTAATTATTGTCCATAACTTCACTGGTTGATAAAAATATGCCTGACCTGTATGTAAAACTTAAGGGATTAAAACATTTTCACTGCTTGTATCTTACTATCCATAAACATAAACAAGAGTTTCCAGTTTCTCAGTTGTTTGTATTATCTTTTGTTTAGTCTCTTCCTACATACCCTTATCCGTAACAGAATCCTTTTTAATCAATTTTTTTAAATACTTCATTTTATTGTGACCCCCCCCCCAAATATGGGTATTGCCAGACCAATTCATGTGTGGGTACATAGTTTACAGCTATAGAGTTTTATCTTCATTAATTTTATTTCCCTAAAAACTTGAAACTGCCTCAAAATGTTTCACAACACTGACATGTCCTTTTCTGGATATGTCAGGTACAATATAATAGTGTCTACAAATAAAGCCAAATTTTCTTGATTACCATACCTGTTAATACCCTTGGATTTCTGAGTCCCATATTTTCTTTGTCAATAGCTCTAAATATAAAAGCATATAACAAAGGAGAACAAGGGCACTCCTGTTTTGTTCCTCTGTTGAGATACAACTTGTCAGAGAGGAACCCTCCCAGTTTAATTTTAGCCTCAAATCCCTTGTATATCCTCCCAATTAGCAATATTTTTGTATCAGGGAATGCAAATGCTTCCACTGCCCTACTCATAAAATACCAGTTTACTCTGTTGAATGTTTTCTCAGCATCAAGACCCACCAACAACTGTAATTGTTCTTTTAATGTTGTAGAACAAAACCAAAGGTGCAACTGGTGAGATAGCCAGGAAACCAAAAGAGAAACCAACAGTTTAGCGCTTTCATCCACAATTTTAATATGTGAACTTCTTCAGAAACAAATACACATTAAACCCAGTTCCTTAAATATACCACAATACAGGAAATGACATCAAATTCATTGTTAATTGTTAATTAACATAAAATACATTCCAATAAAGTCAAAATCAAATGCAAAAATCAAATGCAAAAAAATAATAAACTCAACCAAATAAATTCAATGACATGAAATAAAATGAATACATAAATGTAAAAATATTTCCTGTGATAAAAATGTTAAAAGGCAAACTACAAACCTATCTATATATTAAAAAACACTTTAAATTGATAGACTCATTAACTGTTAACTGTAGAAAATCCATTTATGAACTAGAAAAAATGGTTTTTAGATATGTTACTTTGGAATTAGAGATTTCCTATTTAAGTGAATGTATCACCAGGAAACTTGTGCCTCAAGGTTTACGAATGGCCAAATTTCCAAATTGTGTCACCGCTGGTGACGAATTGAGTGTGAAGTTGATAGAGCTTTACAATAACACTGGTATTGCTATGATGGGTTTTCTAGTAGCGCATTACGAACATGAACTTGTGACCACTAAAGAAAAGATCAAGCAACTAAATGAAAAAATTAAGAGTTTTAGTTGTTTTAAAGATCAGATTATTTTGTATAACGGTGTGGAGGTGAAGGCTGACAGACACCGGGCATCCATTGTAGCCAGGAAACAGAACAAACTCAAAAGAGACATGTCAGCTTACCAGTTGAAACAGGCCTATGTGGTGCAAGATAGGGTGGAGGAAGTTGTGAATACCACCCACCAAAAAGGTGATACTTTATGTTCATCTTCAGACAATGAGGCAAATGGGGTCTCTAAAACAGCTTTTACATCAGCTGATACCCACGCTGGAAGTGTGGGTTCTAATACAAACAACAACAACAATGGACAAATGAATGTTATTACCAAAGAGGGTGGTGTTATTTCTGAAAATTCCAATAAACATTCCACAAATCACTCTCAAGTAAATTATGCACAAGTAGTAGCTAATGGTAAACAGTCACAGAATCAAGGCCCTTTTTGTTTGAACACGACACTGAACAAACAGACTCACAGGTGGAATAACACATCCCACAACAAATGGAAGGGGAAAGGGAAGGGGAAATACCCCAACCAGAGGAAATACAAGTGAAAAATCATAGACACATTGATGATTTTTGTATCAATGTAACTAATTTGTCCAGTGTTGTTTTATCAACTGAAGTGGTTAACGTCTTAAAGAAAGGATTTTCTTTTATACCTAATAATAGAGTTAACATTGGTAAGCTGTTGGTAGACTTTAGACTATACTTGAGAAAACTCAATTTACGGTATATCATGCATGATGTATTGGCTACACCACAGGTTTCTTCCATTTGTGGACCTAAGAAGGCCAGTACTTTCAATCCCCTGTTGCACACTACTCTTCAAGTTTTCCAGAATTTATGTGAAAACGAATTTAGGAAGATGAATTGTCAGTTGTATGAGGGAAATCTTGATCAATCTGAAAGACTAGCTTTACATGAATTGTGTAATAATTCTAGCATTAGAACTATGAAGTCTGATAAAGGGGGTAAGATTGTGGTTATGGACACCACTCATTACCACAGCTTAATGTTAGATATGTTGCATGATACTGAAACATACAAGTTGGTCCGTATCACTGATGTAAAAAAAAAGTTTTTCAAGAATCGATACTTTGTTGTATGACATGTTCAGCCAAGGTGAATTAGAACACCAGAGTTATGAATATCTTTTGGTTGAACATCCCAAGCTGGCCACTTTATTCGGTATTCCCAAGTTACACGTTGACCAACACAATCCACCCTTCAGACCTATCATTGCAGCAAAACATTCTAAAACAGAAAATATATCTGTTTGGCTTGACCACATATTAAATCCAATTGTGCAGAAATCCAGATTTTACATTAGGGATTCCTGGCATTTATTGGAAGAATTATGTTATCTTAATACATCTTTAGAATCGGTCAGTTTTGCTACACTTGATGTTAAGTCTTTATATACATCGATCAAGCAGGAAGAGGGGTTAGATTATCTTAGGGAGTACCTTACTAGGTATACAGATGTTGACAGTGTTAAGGTCAACACTATTTGTGGCCTTATGGAGTTGTGTTAGACAACAATTTTTTTCAGATTTGATAAATATATCTACAAACAAATATCAGGAGTAGCTATGGGGGCTAGAGTGGCACCAGCATTTGCCAACCTTGTGATGGCCAATTGGGAACTTAAATTTTTGGTAAATCATTCTAGTTTTACCAAAGTACTTTCCTATTTTAGATTTATAGATGATTTACTTTTTGTATGGACTGGTACTTCAGATGAATTTTCTGCATTGGTAGATGATTTGAATCAGACCACACAGTTTTTGGAGTTCAAAATGAGTGGTTTTGGTGACAGTGTTCCCTTCCTTGACGTCCTGCTTAGTGTAGACAAAATTAACAGCAAGTTTAGTAGTCAAATTTACAGAAAAGAGATTTTTGCCAACCAGTATCTACATAAGGATAGTCTACATCCTATACATATGAAAAAAGGTGTTGTCAAAGGCCAAATTATTCGTTTGAGTAGGCTCACTACGGATGACAACACATTTTTCAGGGAAATTGGATTTTTACGATCCTTATTTCTCTACAGAGGTTATACAGCAGAATGGATTAACAATATAGAGCAAGAAGTTATTTTGTTGAGGAAGGGTGTTGCCAAACCAATTCTTTTGTCTGGTCAAATTGGTATAAGTTCTAGTTCCACTATTTCTGATATTTATAATACTTTCAACATTGCCTTCCCTTTACCCATTGTCAACGAAATGTGGCTTATTAAAGACATAATTATTAACAATTGGAAGGTGGTGTTGGGCAACAAAGAATTGGTTGATACCCTGGGGGTTAAACCCACATTCACCTACAAAAGGGTAATTAATTTAAAGTCCATGCTTGAGGCGGACCACAACAAACATCAGGACAACATTAGGGCTGTCAGCATCAAGAGGGGTACATATGCATGTAACAATTGCAGACAGTGTAGATTTATTACTAATAGTACTTCTGTATTTATTAGATTTTTGAACTACACTATCTGGGCTAAAGGTTATTACAATTGTAATTCAGAATATGTAGTTTACATTGCTAATTGTGTATCATGTGAACATTATTATGTAGGTAAAACAAAAAGGGCTTTGAAAAAGAGAATTTATGAACACAATTTAGCCATAAAAAACAAAGACAGGTTCAATTCTTTAGCCAAACATGCAACAGTTTGTAGGGATTTTAAGAAATTTGAGTTCTCAGTGTTGGAAAAGATTCACCTTAGTGAGTATGGTGGGGATTTAAACAATGTTTTGGAGTGTAAGGAATCATTGTGGCAACTTGTGTTAGGGGCTGATAAGTTCCCTGGCTTGAATGAGTCTATCAATTTAAAGTGTTTTTTAATATATAGATAGGTTTGTAGTTTGCCTTTTAACATTTTTATCACAGGAAATATTTTTACATTTATGTCTTCATTTTATTTCATTTCATTGAATTTATTTGGTTGAGTTTATTATTTTTTTGCATTTGATTTTTGCATTTGATTTTGACTTTATTGGAATGTATTTTATGTTAATTAACAATTAACAATGACTTTGATGTCATTTCCTGTATTGTGGTATATTTAAGGAACTGGGTTTAATGTGAATTTGTTTCTGAAGAAGTTCACATATTAAAATTGTGGATGAAAGCGCTAAACTGTTGGTTTCTCTTTTGGTTTCCTGGCTATCTCACCAGTTGCACCTTTGGTTTTGTTCTACAGTTCTACAGTTCTTAGTTTGTTTGTTTCGTTCTTTTAATGTTGTCAGGTGTTTGCCTCCCTTCCACAAAACCACATTGATCCATATCTATCAATTTTGTTAACACCGTTGCCATTTATTAGTTATTACAGACATAAAAACTTTATAATTATGGTTTAAAATTGAAATAGGCCTATATAAATCTCAGTCTGATGGGTCTGCTGTTTACAGCCAGCACAGCTTTCTTCCTTTTCCTTTTAAAATACTGTTAAACAAAACCTTCCAAATCTTTATCACTTTCTTCCCTCCTAAATTCCAGACTTCCATAGGAATACCATCTATTCCTGGAGACATTCCTGCAGATTGAATATACGTCACCATTTTTATCTCATCTCCTCCTATCCTAACTGTTAATTGTTGAGCCTCAACTCATGTGCCTCTAACCTTGACATACTTAAGTCTTCCATTAAGAATTCCATTTGTTTTCTTTCTTGATTTCCACATTTCTCTGTTTTATACAAGCTTTCATAAAATGTCTGAACTTTCTGAACTACTTCTAATACATGTACAGGATCTTTGGTCATTTTTCTTGTTGTAGGCTCCCTAATTTTGGCAACAACCCTTTTCTACTTTCTGTTGCTTAAGTCATTGTTGCTAAAAAGTTTTTATGCTCTGGAATTATTGCCAAAAACAGTTGTTAGTAACAGCAGTCTTTCTAAACTCATGCATATTATCCAGATACCTCTGTATTTTCTCTTTAGCACTCTGTAGTTGTGCCACTTCTTGCTCTGTGAGATTCCCCTTATTTTGCAATACTTTAACCTTTGGCAGCCCCCTAAATAATTGCTGTTACTTCTTAACCATATCTCATATTCTTTTATTTCTACCCTATTTTAAACTCCACTTTCATTTTATCCCACCCACTAGCTTTAACTTCTGAAGAAATTTCTATATTCCTTGGGTGGAGAGAGCTTTGCTTCCAGTTTGGCTATGTAAATGCATCTCTCTTATTTAGGGGGGGGCTTATTTATTTATTTATTTTTATTTTATTTGCAGTTGGTTTACCAGGATAGTCCATTGGTCCAATAAAAACCTGTTTTCAATGGAGTCCTGGGGAGAAAAGCTCCAAAACAAAGGTTACAAAGAGATTACAGCAGTTTACAATTTCAATCATTTGTAGGTTAAAGACAAAGCTTTAAAACATTGGTAAACAAAAAAGATTACAGCAGTTTACAATTGTGGTAATTTGTGGGTTCAAGACAGAACAAAGATTAAGCATTTACAAAGGATTTTTTTTTTTTCATTTTGTAGAAAAACTAAGATTTAAGCAGGTATAATAAAAATGTTAAGGTTACATTTTGTAGAAAAACAAAGCATTGCTGCAGTAAATATATAGTTTCTTGAGTGAAATAGTAGAATAAAAGAATTATAAGATGTCATTACAGTTGGCTTATTATTTGGTGTCTGGTAATATATGGTAAAGCTGCCCATAGGAAGTGAAGAATAGGCTAGGAGGGGTGGGAGCAGGAGCATTCCCATGAGGATGTTAGATGTGAGTGCAGTGATTTTTTAAAAGCAGGGAGGTTGGTGGTGATACGAATGGAGGGAGGAAGGGAGTTCCATAGGCGTGCCAGGGCAAAGGACAGGAGGTTTTGTCCTGGAGAGTGACGGGGTTTGTACAGTTCTATTAGGTTTTGGTTATTAGATCTTAGGAGTCTTTGTGGCAGGTGCATTTTAAAGGTAGAGCTGAGAGAGGGACAGAGGGAGGGCTGAAAAATTAGTTTATGAGCAAAAGTAAGCTGAGTATAGGAGAGATGGTTGGGAAGCTCTAGCCAGTTACGTTTGTGGAGAGATACACGATACACAGTGATGGGTAGATGATTTGTGGCTAGTTGCAAATTTGGCAATTTTATTATAACAAGAGGACAGTTTTGTTTTGAGAGAGGATTGTAGGTTTGTTAGCAGAGGGGCACCATAATGGAGGGAAGGGATGAGAAATGTAGTAGCAAGAGTGAGCTTAGTAGATGTAGTGAGGAATCGATTGTGTCGATAGAGCATGCCATGTTTTTGGTGGTTTTTTTTATGTTTAGTTGTAGGTGGTTATTGAATTTAAGCTGGTCATCAATCTGGACTCCTAGTAGTTTGGTTTCAGATACCAGTTCAAGAGGTGTGTTATTCTGGCTAGCGATGGAAAATAGTTTTCTATCAATGGTGTTGGTTTTGAGGGTAAATACCATAAGTTTGGTTTTTGATGCATTGAGTGCTAGATGATTGTCCATCATCCACTGTTCTGTGGTAGAGAAGGCATCCTGAGTCAGTTTTAAGAGAACAGGGATGGATGTGGCTGAACAGATAATTGTGGAATCATCTGCATATTGAATAAGTTTAGCATGAGGTATTGAGTGGAAGAAATCATTTATAAATATATTGAAAAGGAGAGGACCCAAAATGGAACCTTGGGGGACACCAGTGGGTGTGTTAAGAAAAGAGGAGATGGCTTTTTTCCACTTGATAGCTTGTTGCCTGTTGGAGAGATAGCTGGTGAACCAATTGAGAGAGGAATGGGATAGGTTTAGGTTAGATAGTTTAGTTAGGAGAAGGTTGTGAGAGATAGTATCAAGGGCCTTAGAGAGGTCAAGAAAGAGCATAGATACAGTAGAGCCAGAATCTCTGGCTTTATTTACAGTTTCCAGGAAGGAAAGGAGGGCAGTCATGGTGCTGTGGCCGGGTCTGAATACGTGTTGTGTGGGAGTTAGTAAGTTATTATCTAAGAGATAGGGAAGAAGTTGAAGATGAATGCATTTCTCTAGAAGTTTTGATATAGGAGAGAGGATGGCAATGGGATGAAAGTTAGTAATATTGTTATTATTGCCTCCTTTGTGCAGGGGAATGATGAATGCCCTTTTCCAGAGTTTGGATACAAGCCCTTCTTGGATAGAATGATTGATTAGGATGCTGATGGGGAAGGCAATGGCTTCAGCAGCTATGCTGAGGAAGGATGAGGGAATGTCATCGGGGGCATTGGTGCATGGTTTTAGTTTTTGCAGGAGTTTTCTTATGGTAAAAGTAGGAATGGGTTTTAGGGAGAATGGTGGGAGTTGAGAGATTGGAGATGAAGGGGGATGACAAGAGAGGGGATGCAGAAGCAGGGGGTGAGGTGTTATTAGAGAAGGATGAGGTTAGTTTGGTAATAGAGTCTATGAAAAAAGAGTTGAATTGGGTAGCCAGATCTATATCTAGTGCATTTGGGTCTGGGCTTGGGTTTTCTGCTGTGCCAGGTTTTAGGAGGGTAGTAATGCCTTTCCAGAATTTTTGAGGATTGGTTTTGTGGTTGTTTTGGAGTAAGGAGAAGTAATTCTGTCGATCTGCTGTGATAAGTTTTTTTACGGAATTGCGGAGTGTTTTGAATTCATTAAGGGTGGTTGGAGTTTTGCATCTTTGGTACTGTGCCCAGGTTTTGTCTCTAAGTCGCATGGCAGTTAGTGTGTTTTTTGTTAGCCAGGGGGCAGTGTTGTTTCGTATTCTTTTGTTTTTTATGGGGGCAAGACTATCCAGTAGTTTAAGGAAAGTTGTATTGAAGTGTGCAACAACATTGTCCAGGGGTAGTGTTTTTAGGGGGGTTCCAATTTATTGATTTTAGGGAGTCTGAGAAGGTTATTGGGTTGAAGTTTTTAAGGTTCCAAGTGCTGATGTAATTATGAGTTACATGTAATGGAGATGGAAGTCGTCTAGTGAAAATGGGAAGGTGGTCACTGAGGGAGTCAGGAAGAGTTCCACTATCAGTGTAGTAGTGGGGGTTAAAGTATTGCAAAATAAGGGGAATCTCACAGAGCAAGAAGTGGCACAACTACAGAGTGCTAAAGCTTTCAATTAAATGCACATGTTCCTGTGAAATATAAATTCTGTTTAGTCTAGCCCCGTTATTGTACATTGGAGAATAAAAAGTAAGCTCTTTCTAAGTTCCTACTACTAAATTCATGTCTTTTATACCAAATATTTTCATAAAGATCTTCAGAAATCTACCCTCCTTTGTTATATTTTTCCTTTCTAGTTCCTCCAGATACAGCTTCACATTTCAAGTTCCAGTCCCCACCAATAATTAGTATTCCCTGCTGAAAGCTGATTAATTCTCCTTAAAATTTTCTTAAGCACCATAATAGCAGTTTTAGGTGGAAAACAGCTCCTGTACTTTTCAAAAAAAAAGCACCAAACCAGGCATGATCAAGGGTCAGCTTCCATTGATTTCTCCTGTCCACCTGGTGAATCTGAGCATACTGGAGCAATGCAGCAATTGCCTCATGTACACCAACAACCCTCTCCTCCTACCACCCAACACTACAACCTGTGAGAGATGCACTAACATAGCCAAACTGGAAGCAAAGCTCTCTCCACCCAAGATTGTGCTAGACAGTCAAGAGGAGAAGGTTAACACCCACACTACACCTCAAGCAACACATAGCCCTTCTAAACTCACACCAACACCCACATATAGCAACACTAAATCCACATATGTGGAGGCCCTTAACTGTAACCTGCCCAAGCAACAAGGACCTCCAAAGCTCAAGCACAAACAAACGCCAGTCACAACCAAAGTGTCACATAGCTCACAACACCGGTGTGCCACCCAGAAACAGCCCCTAAGGCAAGACAAGGTACCTAACACTTTAGTCATAGTTGACTCTATAGTCAGGCACACTGATGTCCCACTCACCAGACTGAACAAGGAGAAAATTACAGTGAGCTGCCTGTCAGGTGCCAGGATCCACCACATAACTCATGCACTCAAGTCACTCCACAACAAGTACAAATATGACTCTGTCATTGTCCATGTTGGAGTGAATGACTTGAGACATACCTCCCTGGACTACATGAAAAGAGACACGGAAGAGCTCTCAGATCATGTGGCCTAGGCAGGTATGACCCTAGCCCTGAGTAGCATCCTGCCTTCGCCCAGAATGATACCACAATATAAGGACAAAATGATTGACTTCAACAATTGGCTAAGCTTCTAGTGTCATTCAAAGGGGATCTAGTATCTGTCTGCCTGAGATGACATGATTGATAGACCACGATGCTTTGCCAGAGATGGTCTGCACCTGTCACCCCTGGGATTCAGGTTACTGGCAAAGGCTCTTGCCACCCCTATAGTGCCTTGTTTAGGCAAAGTTCAAAGGACAAAATCACCACCTTAACAGGTACAAGCATACAAAATCTGAAGGTAATGCTACTCAATGCTAGAACTCTAAACCTCAAAATGCATGCTCTCGAGGCACTCCTAACAATGGAGAACATTGATATCTGTGCAGTAACTGAGACCTGGTTCAAGGCTCCAGAGAGTACCCCTGCAATACCAGGCTACAACTCTTACCACACTTTTCGGCCACCAAACCAGGATCGAAACACTAAAGGTGGAGGAGTGTCCATATTCACCAAGGATATTCACACCACCAGGTTAGTTGCCCAATACAATGTGCTGAAATTCTCCAGGTGCAACTAACACTAGGTAAGACTGCAATCCAAATTGTAGCCTGCTACAGATCCCCCACCATGCCCCAGGATTCTCACTACACCTTTCTATATATACTGGAAAATATTAATATACAACCAAACACCCTAATACTGGGTGATTTCAACTACCCTGTCATTAACTGGGAAAACTACTCGTGAACCAACACCTGTGCCCAACGGTTCTTGGAATTCATAAATTCCAATGCCCTGGATCAACTAATTCATAGTCCCACCAGGGGCTCCAATATCCTAGACCTGGTCATTACCAACATGAGAAATCGATGCTCCGCACCTATGGTCACCCCCTCATTGGTCAGATCAGACCATAAGTAAAAAAAGGAGGGGGTGTTGCTATCCTGTATAAAAAAGGGCTACAAATATCAATACTAGATCTTGGTTCCTCTTCTGAAAATAATGCAGAAATCATTAGCACCAAACTTCAACTTAATCCCAGTAAATCCCTAAATATAATATGTATCTACTTGCCCCCTGGTAACAACATCACCACTCTGGAAAGTATCCTTGCTGAACTCTCCACAAAAATTCCACAAGAGGCAATAATTCTAGGAGACTTTAATATAGACTGGAAGGACTGCTCTACTGAATCACCAATCTCCCATATTAACCTTAATGGCTTCTCACAAACAATTAACTCCCCAACCAGAATTAATAAACCCAATAACAAAGAATCCATCCTAGACTGGATTCTAATAAATAATCACCAACAACTCTATAATGTAGGGACCCACCCTGACGATGTAAGTGACCATTCTCTCACTTACATAATCAGGCAAAGGTCGAGCTCACACAACCCAACCATATATAAAATAATAAGAAGCAACAGAAGCATTAAGCCCAATAACTTCCAAGCTGAACTAAAAGAATGTGATTGGTCACCTATAAAATACCTCCCACTTGATGAAGCAACAGACTACTTTAACTCAAAATTCTTAACAATCCTTAACCACCATGCACCAAAGTGTTCCATCAAAATTAAATCTAAACCTGCCCCATGGCTTACAAAGAACACCAGGCAGAAAATTCAACAGAGAAATAAAGTTTGGGCACTATGGAGAACAATTAAAAACCCCGTAGACCAACAACAATTCAGGCAAAAAAGAAATGAGACTAAGAAAGCTATACTCGAAGATAAAAAAAAACTTTTACTTCCACCTCCAACAGAACAACCAAAATAATCCACAAAAGTTCTGGGCTAGCATAAACAGACTACTTCAACCAGGCCAATCCGCAACACAACCCCCTATAGGATCAAATTCCTACAGTTCAAAGCAAACTGCTAATGCTTTTAATATCTTCTTCACTGAGACCATCCAAACACTTGCTAATCAACTAACAGCCGATAGCTCTGCCCTTCTAACCAATACTACTAACTCTCTCCTAACTAAACCTGCAACCTGTCCCAACTTCCCTCATCTGCAACCTCTTAAGTAAACTAAAACCTACTACCCCCTCAGCTGACCAGCTACCTGCTGAATACCTGCAAAATACAGTCAAAGTCATAGCTTATCTTGTATCATTGCTGATAAATAGAACCATACAAGAAAGTACTATTCCCACCATCTGGAAAATCTCCTACATTATCCCCCTACATAAGGGTGAAAACTCCAGAGAATATTCTAACTATTGTCCCATAGCACTACTTTCCCCATTAGCTAAAATAATGGAAAAGTGCATCCACAGACAGTTACTAGACCACCTACTCCAGAACAATTTACTGGCCAAATCTTAACATGGCTTCAGGCCTTTCCACAGTACAACAACTGCACTCCTATCCTTCACTGACAGCATCAATAAAAACCGTAATAACAATTTTCTCTCTTTAGCACTTTTCATTGACCTTTCAAAAGCATTTGACATGGTCAACCACCACTTCTCAATATTCTAAAATCCTTCTCTCTGGACACAAAGACTATAAAATGGTTCCAGTCCTAACTTAATAATAGACAGCAGGCAGTGCTATGGGACAACAACCTCTCATCCCATCTCCCAGTTACACTAGGTGTTCCTCAGGGCTCTGTATTGGGCCCCCTCCTTTTCTCAATATTTATCAATGACCTCAACCTAGCTATTCCTTTAACTAACTGTGTACAATATGCAGATGATTCGACAATAATCTGCTCAGCTAAATCTCAATCCCAACTACAGACTCTAACTCAGACAATGTTCAATAAAGCAGAATATTGGTTTCTACAATGCTGCCTCCTCTTGAACCCCAAAAAACCCAAACTCCTTGTCTTCACTCCTACCCATAAATCACTCCCAATGAACTTTTCAGTCTTATCCAATAATGGTACATTCATATCTCCTGATCCAACAACCAAACTTCTAGGGGTAACCATTGATAACAACCTGAACTTTGAAACCCATATCAACAATACCATAAAAACTGTCAACAGGAAACTAGGATCCCTCTATAGGATAAAACCCTTTCTCTCCCCACTAGCCAGAACCACTATTGCCTATTCCCACCTTATCTCCACACTTCTCTATGCTTCTTCCATATATACTAACTTGTCAAAAAATAACCTTAACAAGCTAGCCAACGCTTACAATAGCATTGCCAGATTTGCTACTGCTTCCTCCTTTAGGACCCATCACTGCCATAACCTAAAACAATTAGGCTGGTTAGAGCTTCTGAATCACATTCACTTTAAACAACTCACCATTGCAAACAAAACCCTTTTCCAACCTACCAATACCCCAATACTTGCTAGTCTCATTACCCAATATAAGAACCTTTCAACTTTATGCTCATCTAATAAACTACTAGTATCAACATGTAAATCTAATAACATGGCAGGAGATGCTCTGTTCTCAAATGCATTTGGAAAGTATTGGAACCAACTCCCCCATGAACTTACATCACTGTCTTCATTTACATTTTTTAAACACAATCTGAAACTCTATCTTAAAACCCATTGGTTATGTCCCTGTACAAATCCAGACTAATATCATACTAAATCCCAAATACCCTCTCAAGACCTAATTCCTGCTCTATCTGTGTCTTTTTAGATCAAGGCCTATCCTTGGCAAAAACATATCTTATCCTAATAGAGATAATTTAAAATACCTAGTTAAATTATTCTGCATATAATTCTAAAGCATCCTTCCTAAGGCAGGCAACAAGTATTGTTTAAACTGTGAGCATCGCTGAACTGCTGAAATTTGAAGTATGTATTTGTTTAACAATTACTTTCTAGTTACTAATGAAGTCTTGTACATAAAGTCTAAAATATCTTAGCAAATGCTTGTAACATGTTTTTTGTATAAACTGTGAAGACTCCTGAACTGTTTAAAATTTGTAGTATTTAACTGTATAACAACTAGTACCTGTATGTTAGTAGTCTAGTAATCTCTTGGAGCTTATCTCCCCGGGACTCTACTGAAAATGTACATAAATCCTGTTAGACTATCCTGGTCAACAAATATAAAATAAAATAAAAATAAGCTAACCACCCTTAACATCCACATCCCACCCCCACCCCCCAGTAAGGAACCCTCCATAAAAAACTTCTCCAAAGCCAACTTCATGCTACTCAAGTCAGAAGTTACAAACTTCATGACACCCATGCAGACGGGAACTGAAAGTTCAACTGCTGAGTCCTATACTAAGGCACTTTACAAGCATATCCACTCATACATGAATCGTGCCATCCCAAATAGAACCAAGATGCTCTCCTCCAAAAAAAGGAAGCCAATCTGGTGGTCCCCAGCCATAAGCATACTTTACAACAAAAGGAAGAAACTGTTGCAGAAAAGAGGAAAATCCCAGGATGCAAAAAACTCCCTTACCAGCCTCAGTAAGAAGCTGAGATCCCTCATAAAATCCTCCAAAGCTAGTTGCGAAAATAAAATTGCCAAAGATTCCAAAGACAACCACAAGGCATTCTATAACTATGTCAAGAATCTAAATGGCAATGCTCAGATCTGCTCTGAGCTACAACAGAATGGCATTAAATATACTGATCCCAAGGATATTGCCAATATCCTGGCAGATCGATTTAGTGCCAAATTCATTCCCCTCTCATCCCCTAAATGGCCCATCTCAATACCGGAAGATTGCCAAATTCCGGTAATAATGGCCACAGAGGTAAAAAACAAAGTCTCCAAAGCTAAGAATACAGCATCCATGGGACCAGATGACATCCCAGGCTGTGTACTACATGAACTACAAAATGAACTGGCACCTCACCTAAGTGTCATGTTTAATCATACCCTCACCTCAAGCTTCATACCAACTTAGTGACGCACAGCTACAGTTATCCCACTCCACAAGGGGGGATCCACCATGGATCCCGGGAACTACCTCCCCATCCGTTTGATGAACCTGATCTGCAAGACCATGGAAAGTATTATCATGGAACTTATAAACAAAGACATTGGCAACCTTAAAACACTGGACCCCACCCAGTTTGGGTTCGTGAAGGGCTGATCTTGTCTCCTGAACCTGATTGACTTCTTTGAATCAGTCTCCAGAGCCGTGGACGAGGGTAAGGCAGTCCACACAGCCTATCTGGACCTCACCAAGGCCTTTGACACCATCACCCACTCTGGAATCATAGATAAAATTACTAAGCAGGGCATTAATCCCTATGTCACTTGATGGGTTGCCAACTGGCTTACTGACAGAACCCACACTGTAAAAGTAGCTGACTCCAAATCCAGCTCCAGACAAGTGACAAGTGGAGTACCTCAGGGTTCAGTCCTGGGACCTCTCTTGTTTGGCATCTACTTCTCTGAAGTAGAGGCCAACACTAAGGGACTCTGGCTAAAACAGTTCGTAGATGACTGCAAACTGGGAGCCATTATTGAATCCCCAAATTATGTCGATACTCTACAAAAGGGCCTTATAGAAACAGATGCTTGGTGCCAGAGCCATGGGCTCAAGCTCAATGCCAAGAAATGTATAGTTATCCCCTTTGGGAAAAAACATGCACCCATGAATTACCACATAGGTGGCAGTACACTAAACACTGAAAGTGTGATAAGAGACTTAGGGACACAGGTGGACAGTGGTCTCACCTTCAATAACCACATCGCCACAACAGTCAGGAAATCCTTCTATGTGGCACACCTCATCACTAAGGGCTTTTCATCCAGAAAAAAGGAGGTCATTGTCCCACTGTACTCAGCCCTCATTAGACCCATTATAGAATACAATGCCCCATTTGGTATGTACCTCTCAAGACATCTGCAACAACTGGAAAGGCCACAGAAATACCTCACTAAAAGAATCACAGGTCTAAAGCAGATGCTGTATGCTGACCACCTTAAAAAACTCCAGCTATACTCTGTCGCATATCAGCTACTCCAAGGCGATCTCTGCTTAACATACAAGGCCGTGTCAAACCCAGAGCTGTTGGACATGCTACACTTAAAGAAATCCCAATCCCTCAGAGCCACACACTCCAGGGATCTAAACCTTGTTGTCACAATAAACAAAACATGCTGGAGGGATAGGTTCCTGACCAAGAGACTCCCCAGTCTCTGGAATAGACTGCCCATACATGTCAAGCAGAGCACCTCTTTGGCCCTCTTCAAAAGGAACCTTGATGATTGGATGGGAGAAAGGAAATTCACCCCAGGGATCACATCAGTCGCCGTGCTAGACAGGGGTCCAGGGAAGTAAATAGTGTGGGAAGAAATAGTCAGGGAATTGTTATGGCTAGGCTTGTATAGGCCCTAGGGCCAATAGCCTAGTACCAACCTATGAAACTATGAATATAAATACATGCCAGCATAATCCTCTTCCCTTGTCAGCAGCTCCTTACTACCACAAATCTGCCATTATATATGTTTCCTCTTCTATCACTATTGAAGCTCCTCTAGCAATTAGTATAAGTACTCCCCTTTTCCTTTGTCCCTAATATTCTACTGAATGTCCATACTGAAATACTTTCTTTATCAAATTCACATGCTCACATCTTTCCACATGATTCCATTGCTATTTGTACTCTCCATTTTTTTAATATAATTCATTACTCTTACCTTTTTTGTCTATACCTATGAGGCCATTCATGATCCAAAATAATAAGGATAGTGTAGCCATTATGATAAAAAGTTATTATTCCCACCTATTATATAGGACAGGTTTTTTAAATGTCTATTTCCAGCTTTTGTGTTGCATGCACCAGCAACTATTTGGCAGGCTGCTCATTATACAGTTGTTTCTTGTCATCTCCATTTGAGCCTGTGTCACATTTAAAAAGACTTTTTTTTAATGAAAAACCTCAAGAAAATAAGCAAATACACCTCTAGAACAACCCCAATAACCTATTAAGTTAAAAGAAACACAAAAAATATGTACATCTTCAAATATTGAAAGTTAATCCTTCTGATAGGAACAACTGTCCCAAATTGACAGCTACTCACTCAATCATTACCTAACATAATAGTAAAGTTATCCATGTTAAGGTGCATGTTACAGCTTGTGTGCCCACTTACAGTAATTGCTGTCTTTTCTTGTCTTATCTGTATTTTCCTCCCATATGTGAAAAACAACTTGTATGCTTTCATAAACATTAACTTATAGCTTTAAAAAGTGTCTAGGCTTTTATTGTATTATATGTAGTCAGCTTGTCTTCATTAAACAATAAGAACAAAACGTACAGCTGCCCTAAGCTGAAACTTCTCAACTTACTCTGAACATTTATTTGCTAAAAGAAAACTTTTCTTTACATTCAGTGTTCTTTTATTTACCTACTTACACAAAAATGTTCACCTATGCAAAAGAAAGAGAAAACTTATAAACTCTACATATATTATAATCTATGCACTGGTATACCCCAACCCCTACCTCAGCAACCCAAAATTACAGCATATTCCTTAAATTTGACTTAGCCCAGCCTTTCTTCTCTTTTAATGTTGTAATGCCTACATTTCTTAAAACTAAAAATGAATTCAAAATAGGTACTTGTTTACTTCAGTATCTTGATCACATAGCAATGACTGAATAACATGCAGTTTATACCATGAAATGTTTTATACAGATAATGTTAAAAATGAAAACTATTTTATTGACAATTACTTCTTTTTTTTCCCATTTGTGTCCTTCCAAACATTAACTTACAAGATGTGAGGTATAGTCCTTTCAGTCTCCCACAAGTTTAACAAACTCAACAAAAGTCCAGTATTTCCAATTTTTCTTGTAAAGCCATATTTTGCAAATGTGACTGATGTTTTATAATTTCACATTTATTCAATAATTTCAGTGTTACTAGTCTTCCTTTTCATCTAGATCTTCCAACCCCAGATGTTGGTTCGAGTCCAAGATATTCACAATTCTTCTAGTCAACTCTTGTGCTTTTTTCTTTCTTTGAAGCATTTTCCTTGGGAACATCGAAACAGGTTTCATTGGCAAAGTCCTTCTGTGAGGTTTATTATCAGAAGAATGAGAAGCAGAGTCCCTTTCTGACTGATGGTTCACTTTTTGTTGGACATGCTTTTATATTTTATTCTTAGCCTGTTCTGCGTAAAAAAGAAATATTCTGAACACAGCTGGATAAGGCACCTTGAATCTTACACCTGCCTCTTGACATTCCCCTGACTGCTGGGATAAATTAATTTCTCATTTGCTTGGTATACATTGAATAATCATTTTTCACAAAATGTTTCCAGTTTTTAATACTTCTGCTTCAGTTTTGTCAGAATCGACTCTTTCTGCTGCTATGTTTGTATCTTTACTAATACAGGTCTTGGCTGCTTTCTCATAGCAAAGTTTAGAAAATATACATGCTGTGCCCTTTCACTTAATAAATCCTGATGTAGAATGCCAGAACAGTTGCTTATTTTTGCTTTCATAAAATTAAATAGTCGGTTCCTTACATTTTCTCTGCTACAGCAGAAAATCTCATGTTTCCCTGTGTATTCTGACCTCTTACGCTGCCATTTTTTTTAAAAAGCTCTACTTGAGCAGCTTGATACTCAGCCAGACTTTTCTTCATTTGGACCTCTGATTTTTGCAGTTTCATCAGTTTTTAATTTTGGTTTACTTCTGCGTGTGTTGATGTGCATGTGAGTGCAATGCGGTGGGAGTGATTGCCTTTTCGTGGCAGCAGTGTGACTGTGGAGTTAGTACAAGTAAATGGGTCAAGGAGCAGAATCCCTCCACATAAATAAAAGTTTAGTTGTGATTTACATAGGGACATTGTGTTTAGAGGAGGTTTTCTTATTTTCTTATTTTATTTATTTTGTTTTTAGCAATTGCAAATCCAAGGCTATTAATCTTGTTTTGGTGATTTTTGTCTTGTTTGCCTTTTGTTGTTGACATGGTCATCTATGTCATAGTAGATCATTTGTACTCAGCTTTATGGGGGTCAATTAATATGCAGACTGACAAATGCTTAAATCAGGTTTTTATGCATTTATATACAAATATGCATATATCTATCTACCTACGCATCCATCTCTCTGTCTTTCTCTCTCTGTCTCTCTTGCCTATATATACATACATACAGACACACACATGCAAAAAGTTGTACTCCTTCAATGATTAGGGATCAAGTTCACTCACCTTATTTATCCATGACTGGAAAAAGATCAGGTGATAGTGTTGTTAGGAAGTGTTTTCTATGCACTGATGTTGCCCTATCTCAGAAAATGTACACACTGGTACGCATTTGATGTATTTTCAGTCAACGAGCGATCGAAAGAATAGGATTCACTGATAGTTCTATCAACAAATCATGATAAAATCATATATATATATATATATATATATATATATATATATATATATATGGTTTACACTGAAAACCTTGAAACTGCATCAGTCAACCAGCATGTGGTCGAATGGTAGTTTTTAAGTTGGCAGAATGTCAAACCAAAATGTATCGACTACACTACAGTGAACGGGTAGAGTAGTTCGAGTATTTGGGTTTGACATTGTGCATAGAGATTGTGGTTCAGTGAGCAACAGGAAATTAGCCCAATTCCTCACTATAATGCTATCTCAGAGTTGGTATATTTAATCTGCAGGGGTGTGGGGGGTGTAGCCCCCCTGCAAAATAGTAGAATTAATGTACCTTTGACTGTAGAGTGTAATGGTACATTAATGTGCATAGCAGGAGGTGAGTGACGTTACCTCCTGCTATGTCAAACACATCGAACTACAGATGTCGATGCATTCATTTTCCCATTGGTTGCCATTTTGAAATTCTGAATTCAGCATTTCAGGTCGACATTCTGAATGGTCGACTGAAGCAGATTTATATATACTAGCTACAACTTTCCTAATAATCAACACAAACCAGTGCAAACACAACTAATCACATATAGACCATGTGCTCAAAAGCAGTAACAGAGCTGATGTTCACTTCATCTTGGAGTTCAATGCACACCCACTTCTTATATATACTGACTCTAAAGTCACACGACAGTGGGGCAAAGGGAAAAATCCCAAAACACAAAATACAAAATACAGAAACAGCTCGTCGGTAAACCAGGTAGGAAATAAATCCAAAACTGCAGCAAAATTCCAAAACCGGGAAACGTATGGATAACAATAAAAACTTTTATTCCAACAAATACCAAGTTATAAAGCTTTTGGGATCAACCCCTCATCAGTGTATAGAGGAACAAGTAAAAGCACCCATTTAAATACCCTAATAAAATCACATGACACAGTCCAAACCAATCTCACAACACAGTGTCTAAAATGTATATATGAAATAAAATACACACACACACACACACACACACACACACACACACACACACACACACACACACACACACACACATATATTTATTTACTTTTATTTATTTTTATTTATTTATTTTACATTTGTTTACTGGGCTAGTCTAACTGGATATATGTCCATTTTCAGTAGAGGCCCAAGGAGAAAAGCTCCAAGCATAAGCAGTGACAAAGAATACAATATATAGTAATAGTCAAGTGAATTACAGTACATTGGCAACATTGGTCAGAACAAAATTGTACAGAGTCATTTAGTAGGTTTAAGCTAAGATCAAATACAGAGAGCAAAAACATAATTTTTTTTTCCAGTACTATGAAGGAAATTATTAATTACAGATAGACGACATAGAACAGTAGAGTAGAGAAGTATAGAGAGAGCAAGAAGGGGAATGAGATATCAGTCAGGGTTAGAGCCTTAGGGTTAGGTTATATAATTAGCTATATGTACAACTCATTTCAAAATTGATCGTCTTTTCCTCAAAACTGGTTTAACACTAAGCATTATGTTCAAATCAGGTAGGTGGTCAGCCTCCAGAAGTGTAATCCATGAATATTCACAAACTTCTAACTCATTATTTAGGTCACTGCCCCTTTTATTTTTATATTTTATATCTGTGACTCTAAAACTAATTTATGATTATCCCCTTTCTTCCTCAAATGCCTGCTCAAGGCATTAGTGGGTACTTCTCTGTGCATTTCTGATTTCTGCTCAATGATTCTATCCCTTAACCTTCTCTTACATTTCCTACATAAAAAGCTTGGCATGCTTTAAAGCATGCCGTGTACACAATAGCTATAGTATTACAAGGAACAAAACATTTAAAAATATATTTTTTGCCTGTATTTGGATGTACAAATTCACTATCAGTGAGAATATCATCACAGCATGTGTAATTATAACAAGAGAAAGTACCACATATTGTACTTATTTCTATTTTGTTACACTTAAAATCCTTATAACATCATCTCCATTTAAGGTTAGGGCAAGTACAATAAGAGGAAGAAGGAGCATCTCCTACTATTGTAGAAATGTCAGCATATTTCTCAAATTCCCCAATTATTCCTAATAATATTCTTAATACCATCTGATCTCCTGTTATACATAGTGATATAACGCGTATGCCCATTCACAGTATGACTATTATCTATTTCAGATGTTCTTTGTGGGTCAGAGAAATGGGGGTCTGGCTTTGTTCAATCTCTCACTTATGACTTTGTGTGCTGTTTGTTGCAACAATGAATCATTATAACCACACTGTTTAAATTCTGTAGTCATTCTATCCAATTTTATTTGGAATTTCTCATCATCCGTATTCAATTGATTAGCTTTCAACATCTGTCCTTTGACTAGGGCTTTAAAAGTGTGTGTTGCATGCATACTATTCCTGTGAACATAGTAGTTAGAGTGCACCTCTTTCCTATGAACAGAGATGTTAATATTATTGTTGCATTTAGTGATACAAACATCTAAATAATTAATATTTTCCATAGAAAACTGAACTGTAAATTAAAAAAAATCAGTGGTTTGCATTCAGATAATCTATAAAACTATATAATTCAACATTATTTCTGGCCCATACAAATAACATATTATCATCAAAACATTTAAAAAATAACACTTTCTCAAAAAGAACACGCGGGGTCTCATAAATAAACTGTTCCTCCCTTTGGGAAATAACAATGTTAGCATATGTATTTGCCATTGGGGTGCCTATGGCAATCCCATTTTTTGTATACATACACATTTGTTAAACATGAATACATTATTGGCCAGTACTAACTCTGTCAATTCACATATTGTTTTCACTTCTCTAGCTGGAATATTAGTATTCTTACATAAAAAAACACACAATGCCTCTAGTGCATACTCAAAGGGTATAACAGTGAACAGCAACTTAATATCAAGAGTCACTAGCAAGAATTCATAACATTTATGTTCACTATACAGAGACTATAACTGTTGTAAAAAATCTCTTGTATCTGTAATATAACTTCTGACCTTATTCAGATGTTTACTTAAAACCATCTGTAAATAATTTGAAATGGGTTCAGTAACTCATCCAGACCCAGATTCTATAGGGCGCATGGGTGGGCGAGCTATACTTTTATGAATTTTAGGGAGCCCATAAAGGACAGGAGTAATAGGGCATGGTACTGTAAAATAATTGAATAACACAGTGTAAATATCATTATTAATCTGCAGCTCATAAATATTCGTATTAACCTTGCTTATACATTTAAGCACATTCGTTCCAGATATTTTAATGAACGTATCATTATCGCTCAAAAATTCAAGCAATAACTCATTATACATTTCTTTATACAAAATTACTACCACACCCCCTTTGTCTGCTTGTTTAATAATGATGTCATTGTTATTTTCTAACTTATTTAAAGCTTGATATTCAGAAGGAGACAAATGATATCTCTTTTTCTCAGTCTGTGCATAATAACTGTGAATATCTCTCTCACATACTTCAGTAAATGCATTCAAAACAGGACAGTTTCCAGGGACAAACAAGCTAGGTTTCTTACATACCTGTTTACGTGTGGAAGAAGAATCTTTAAAAATACGTTTCAGACTTACATTCCTTACAAAGAGTATTAGATCCGTAAGTGCTGGCACAACATTGTCAACATTTGAGGGTATAAAAGCCATACATTTATTTAAAAGTTTTAGTTCATTTTCTGTTAGTTGCAAGTTTATTATGGAATTGTCTTCTATTTTCTCAACCTGTAAGCCTGTAAGTTCTGCTCTGAGTGGTTGGCTCTCTGCTCCTCCATCTGTTCCGCTGTGATTCTCTGGTCTCTTTTCTGCCTCTTGATGTGTCCCTGGCCTTCTCCCAACTTCTCAAGTGCTCCGATTCCCTTGTTCTATTTTTTTTCCAGTAAAGTGATTGATATTGCAGCTCTTCCTTTCTGAAAATCCTCATTCACAAGGGATGTGCAATTTGCATTCACAGGAGGGGTTGATTTTGTTGTTGAAACTGGTTCTTGTAATGTAAATTTAGCATCATTGGAGTCAGAAATCTGCTGCATTGTATTCCCCATGCTTAAATTATTATCTATTACACTAAAGAGTTAATTTGGAGGCAGAACTCATCCAGGGAGTCCATTATTTCTCTAGTTCTTTGTAGAGTAGTATGCCCCCCTTCTCTATTTGTTGAAATGGGATGTGTCTTGGGCTGGGAAAAATGCTCTAATTTTTAAAATCATTAATATTTCTATTTAGCTTGCATTTTTTTACCACAATTAACTTCTCCTCGAATATTTTGAGTGTCTCTCTTGAGCATTATATAGCAGTTTACCTTCATGCAATAAAGGCATATCAAATAGTTCATTTAGTTCATTTTCAAGTGAGATGATCTCCCTCTGTAAATCACATTCCAGCTTGTAAATATAGTCGTTCATCAGCTTCATATAGTCCGCCTCAATTCTTAGATTAAGTTCCTGCCACTTTTAAGTAAATCAGGGTACATGTTGCGGTATGAGGGCATTTTTAAAATCCTCAAACCTCATGGCACAACTCCATATTCTAAATATGTAACAAAACTAAGACGCTGCCATTGAAGTCTGCTAAAAGGCCCAACCTTACATTCCAGAACTGTTCATTTTACCTATAAGAGAATTTAAGTACCTTTATCTGCACTTTTTTTTCAAAAAAATACAGTATTTAAATTGATTCTAACTGTGTGTTGCAGGAATATTAACTGAACTGGAAGTTAGTCAGTGTTTGCTGAATTTTGTTATTTGCTAGTAATTACAGGTGTGGGGGTAGCCACATTCTTTGATTTCCTGTCCTTGCTTATTTAAGTGGTACAGTGTGAAATATTTTCTGCTTAAAAACCTCAGCTTTGGCCGGCTAAGAACTTGCTGTATTCAACTGGATGTATAAGAGAATTTAAGTACCTTTATCTGCACTTTTTTTTCAAAAAATACAGTATTTAAATTGATTCTAACTGTGTGTTGCAGGAATATTAACTGAACTGGAAGTTTTGACTCTGCTCTTCAGTTAATCCCACTCATCCTCCCTGTTTTTGTTTTGGTGTTAATCTTAGTGGCCTTGAAACTGCCCGCCCCTCTTGTAAATTTGTGTTTGGATACTCCTTCTGGGCCCATCTCATTTGCTCACTCAACTGAGTGCAGTGAGATCATATTCTGATTTCAGGCACTCCTACTGTGTACAAAGAGAGCATCTGGGAAACAGAAAAAAAAATTAAGCTTGTTTCCTGCCTTTCTTAGCCTTTTGGTTTAAACACTTGGGCTTCGGACCAGTTTTGCACTGAGAGGGTTTGTGGTCTGCACTGTAGTGGCAGAACAGGTAGCTTACATCCTTCTAGGTTGGGAACTGCTGATTGAGGGCTCAGTGTCTGTTATTCTAAAAGTGTATTAATTCTGGTTTAAGCACTTGGGATTTCAGGCCAGTTATTTTACATTAAGAGGGTTTGTGGTCTGTACTCTTATGGGAGGAGAGGCTGGACTCTGCCCTTCTGAGCTGGACTCTGCCCTTCTGAGCTGGGAATTTCTGGTTAAAGGTTTATAGTGCCTGAATATTTGAACTGTATCTTACTGAAATTGGTACACCTTGTTTGCAGTAGCATAGACTAGATCCAGGCCTGCTGAATCTAGCTTTGTTTATATGCTTGTTGTTTGTTTGCTTGTTATTTCCCTGGAACGCTAATTCCACCTAATACGTGGCTTCTCAGCGCTTCTGTGGATCACTAGTGATATCTGCATTGCTTACTGTACTTATTTCCTTGTTTCACTTGAAAGAAAGTTACTGTTTGTCGTTTTTGCATTTAAGTTACCTGTAACACATTGCACTTGTTACCTGGCACTTGCCCACTAAAGCAATTATATAAGTCAGCACTAAAAATTAAAAGCACTACACCCTCACTCCCCACTGGCCCTTGTTTTCAATTATTAAGGAATTCCCAATATTATTCTAGCATGTCCAAAGATCAGTTGTCAATCTCCTCTCTGGTCCAGCTGGTGAATCTGGGAATCTTGAGGCAATGTTACAACTGCCTCATGTACACAGACAACCCACTCCTCCTCCCAACAAATTCCAACACATGTGAGAGATGCAACCATATAGCCAAACTGGAGGCTAAGCTCTCTCAACTCAATACTGGTATAACCAGTCAGGAGGAGAATGAAACCACACTCACTACAATTCCAGTCTCACATAGACCTACCACGACAGCAAACCAAACACATAATCACACAAAAACATACTCGGAGGCTCTAAATAAAGATCTGCCTAAGCAGCAGAGACCTCCAAAGCAGACACCCAAGCAAATGCTACCCCAAAACAAAACACGTGCAACACATATCTCACAAAGCCAGTCTGCCAAACAGTCACAGCCCTTAAGACTAAACAACACACCTGATACACTTGTAATAGGTGACTCTATCATCAGGCACACTGATGTCCTGCTCACCAGGCTGAACAAGGAGAGGGTCACGGTGAGCAGCCTGTCGGGCGCTAGGATCCGCCACATAACACAAGCACTCAGGTCACTCCAAGGCAAGTACAAATATGACTCAGTCATTGTCCATGCTGGTGTGAATGACCTGAGACGTACCTCCCTGGACTACATGAAAAGAGACATAAAGGAGCTCTCTGAGGATGTAGCCCAGGCCGGTATGACCCTGACCTTGAGTAGCATCTTACCCTCACCAAGAATGATGCCACAATATGAAGACAAGATGATCAATTTCAACAATTGGCTTAAGTACTGGTGTCATTCAAAGGGGATCCAATGCCTGTCAGCTTGGGATGATATGCTCGACAAGCCACGATGCTTCGCTAGGGACGGCTTGCACCTGTCACCCCTGGGCTTTCGGATATTGGCAAAGGCTCTTGCTACCCCATAGTGCCTTTTTTAGGCAAGGCTCAAAAGACAAACCCACCTCCATAGGTATCACAAGGGATAAGAAACTAAGAGTAATGCTACTCAATGCCAGAAGTCTAAACCTCAAGATGCACGCACTCGAAACTCTCCTTAGCATGGAGAACATCGATATCTGTGTAGTAACAGAAACCTGGTTCAGGGCTCCCGAGAGCACCCCAGCACTACCAGGTTATACCTCATACCATTCTTTTCGGCCCCAAAACCTGGAACGAACCACAAAAGGAGGGGGAGTATCGATATTCATCAAAGATACCCACACCTCCAGGTTGGTGGCAAAGCACGAAGCATCAGAGACTATCCATGTGCAACTAACAGTGGGTAAAACTGCCTTCCAGTTTATAGCCTGCTACAGACCACCCTCCCAAACCCAGGAACCCCACTCGGCCTTTCTGAGAACACTGGAAAATATGAAGGCCTCTCCAAACACCATTATATTGGGCGACTTCAACTACCCAAACATAGACTGGGAGCATTTCTCTAGCTCTAACACCCTAGCCCAAAGTTTCCTAGAATTTATAAACTCAAATGCTATGGAACAACTTGTTACCACTCCCACAAGAGGGGAAAACATACTGGACCTGATCATCACCAACATGGGGACTCTATGCTCCAGACCAGAAGTGTATCCCTCACTGGTAAGATCAGACCATAAACTAATCTCACTGGATATTCACATCCCGACCCCACCCCCTGCCCAGAAAACCACAGTGGAAAACTTCTCTAAAGCAAATTTCACACTCCTCAAAACCAAGGTGGAATCCTTCAAAGCCCCCGGGCCTGTGGAAAATACGGCCCAGACCACAGAATCCTTTATAAATGCATTCTATGAACACCTTCAGGAATGCATGGATCATGTGATCCCAAATAAAACCAAGACCCAATCCTCCAAAGGCAGAAGTCCTGTCTGGTGGACCCCAGCCATAAACGAACTATACAATAGAAGGAGGAAGCTACTAAATGATAGAGCAAAATCCCAAAAAGGGAAGGCATCACTGATCAGTATTAGCAAAAAACTACGGGCACTCATAAAATTGTCTAAGGCCAGCTTCGAGAGAAAAATTGCACAGGACACTAAGGATAATCACAAGGCTTTCGTTAGTTATGTTAGGGACCTGGGTGGTAATTCCCAGATATGCTCAGAATTAGTCCAAAATGACAAAAAATACACTGAACCCACAGACATTGCCAACATCCTAGCTGACAGGTTCAGCGCAAACTTCTCCCCCCCCCACCAAAAGGGCAAATATCTATCCCAGCAGAGTGCTGCCCCCCTGACATCTCAGATGCTCAGGTAAGAGCCGCCCTTTCCAAAGCAAAAAACACAGCATCAATGGGACCAGACGGTGTCCCGGGCTGCATCCTACATGAACTCCAAGAAGAGCTAAACCCAAACATAAAACTACTGTTCAATCTTAGCCTTACTACAGGATATGTGCCCAAAGAGTGGCGTACAGCAACAGTGGTCCCTCTCCATAAATGTGGTGCCTCAACAGATCCTGGAAACTGTCGCCCTATAAGCCTGACTAGCTTGGTCTGCAAAGCTATGGAAAGGATCATCATGGACCTCATAAATAAAGATATTGGGGACCTACAGACACTGAATCCTACCCAGTTTGGCTTTGTTAAGGGCAGATCCTGCCTCTTAAACCTGGTTGATTTCTTTGAAACAGTCACCAAGGCCATTGACGAGGGGAAGGTGGTCCACACAGCCTACCTGGACCTCGCAAAAGCCTTCAATACAATACCCCACTCGGGCATTATAGATAAGCTCACCAGCTTAAATATAAACCTCTATGTCACTAGATGGATTGCAAACTGGCTCAAGGACAGAACCCACATGGTTAGAATTGCTGGAGCCATGTCAGACTCCAAACCAGTTACAAGTGGTGTCCCACAAGGCTCAGTCCTGGGACCTCTCTTGTTCGGTATATATTTCTCGGAGGTCTGTGGCTGACCAAGTTCGCAGATGACTGCAAACTGGGCGCCATAATCGACTCTCCAGCCAACACAAGCATCCTCCAAAAGGGCCTCATAGAAACAGACAACTGGTGCCAGAGCCATGGCCTCAAGCTAAATGCCAAAAAGTGTATAGTCATCCCCTTTGGCAAAAACAAAGTGCCCACAAATTACCACATAGGTGGTAATCCATTAAGTACAGAAAAAGTAATTAGGGACCTGGGGACCCAAGTTGATAGCAATCTCTCATTTGACAACCACGTGGCCAAAGTGGTTAGAAAAACATTTTATATAGCCCACCTAATCATGAAGGGATTCACATCTAGATCAGGGAGGCCATCGTGCCTCTTTACTCATCCCTCATCAGGCCCATAATTGAGTACAATGCCCCTTTTGGGATGTACCTTACCAGACATCTGCAGCAACTGGAAAGACCCCAAAAGTACCTCACCAAGAGGATCAAAGGGCTCAAACAGATGCCATATGCTGCCCGGTTAAAGAAACTCCAGCTCTACTCAGTGGCATACCACCTGTTCAGAGGCGATCTGTGCCTGACGTATAAAGCCATGTCCAACCCGGAATTAATGGACATGCTGCACCTCAGAAAATCCAAATCCCATCGAGCCACGCTCGAGAGACTTGAACCTCAGCACTGAAATAAATAGGACATGCTGGAGGGACAGATTCATAACCCAGAGGCTCCCTTCACTCTGGAATAAAATCCCAGTCCAGGTTATGCAGAGTCCCTCATTGACTCTCTTCAAGAGGAATCTTGATGAGTGGATGGGAGATCATAGGTTTACCCCAGGTATCACTTCTGTGTCACTGTTAGACAGAGGCACAGTATACTAACCTCGAAAAAGGGCATAGCAAAATAAATTTAAAATGGGTGGTGAAAGCCAAACACATTCTGGCTAGGCTTATAAATGCCCTAGGGCAGATAGCCTAGTATGAACCTATGAACCTATGAACCTATAAGATGTTGGTGAAGTCATTTTCATTAGATATTAAGACGTCATTGGGTTCTTTCAAACAAGCCATTACTGGATTGTGCTGTATAAGTAACATTTGGTTTAGGGATTGACCACCACCACTCACTGCACTGCTAGTAGAAGCCATGGACTGTGTCATGGTAATAAAACTGCTATACCAATGCCTGTGGCTGCTCCAAAAAAACAAGTATAAACAGCTTTTAGGTAAACCAATAATAAATCCAAAACTGCAAAATCCTGAGACCTCACTGTCAACATTCTCAGACTAAATTAGTATTCAGCGACCTGAGAATCAACAAAAATAGTCAGCTGATTCATAGGTCAAACAAAAAACAAGTCAACAAGAGCAACTGATACTATTTACCTATAAAGATAGATAGAGTGATATAGATATTTTTTATAATATTAGCATATTGGAATGTTCAATCCCTATTTCCACATTGTTGTTGCTACAGCCATAAGTTATTGTATAGGAGTGAAAAAGTACCACAGCCGAAATTGCGAAACTACCAGTTTTAATACTGTTTAAACGTTGAAAATAAATATACGTTTTTCGTCCCACTTAAATGTAGGACTTCTTCAGAAATACAAACAGTAATCAAATTCAAAGACTTCTATTTATAAAAACTTTTCAAAAAAACGCGCCAAAATTCTATTACACAAATCCGGTTCCTTTTAAAGGAACATGCAAGCAAAAAACATTAAAACATCTGTTGATATATAAAATATATATTTTATAAAGATATATAAAAATTTGATTTTATAGAAATTTAGCTTAATAGATGGATTTGTGTTTAGTATTTGTATTAATTGATGCATATATATGAGTGTATGGGTGCATGTGTATATTAGTAGGTATTTTTTATCTATACAGTTACATAAACATGGTATAAACATATAGTATACATATAGACTGGAAAGTAGTTATGATGGTATTTAAATGAATTTCATTTTGTAATGTAATTCTAACAGTAGAAATACCTGAGATATAATTTAGCTACAATTTAATTTTATTTTAATAAATAATAGTAATCTTTTTATATAAATATTGCATCAATACAGGGTGCTGCATCAATTTGGAGTTTATTTGTGGCTAATTTCATCGGTCCTTTCATGTACTTTTTTACTTTTTCATATTTCACATATGTATATATATTTTTTATTTTTTTTATATTGGTGTGCATAAAGTTTTGATGTTCTTATGCATATATTCTAGATTCACATTTACATCAACAGATGTTTTAATGTTTTTTGCTTCCATGTTCCTTTAAAAGGAACCGGATTTGTGTAACAGAATTTTGGCACGTTTTTTAAAAAGTTTTTATAAATAGAAGTCTTTGAATTTGATTACTGTTTGTATTTCTGAAGAAGTCCTACATTTAAGTGGGACGAAAAACGTATATTTATTTTCAACGTTTAAACAGTATTACAACCGGTAGTTTCGCAATTTCGGCTGTGGTACTTTTTCACAAGTTGTTATTGTATAGGAGTGTGTGTGTGTATTTTAGATTTCTTTACTTATTGTTTCCATACATGCATTTCAAATGTGAATGTATGGACTGAACACTAACAAAAATGTAAGGAAGCATTATATCTCTGTAAAGGCTGTAGTGTTTGGTTCTTTATCTATATTTTACATGCACAGACTTGCTTAATGCTGAGCCAGTTCCATATTGTAGAAAAATAATTTTGAATGTTTTTTTTGCAGAAGGGAAGAGTTTTTGTCCCAAATAGTACTATAATGTCCACTGCAAACAGAATGCAATTAATAAGGGGGCGGTCCCAGGGAATATCATTAACGAAAAGTAGGTGAGGTGCACATACAGATCCTTTGGGAATTCCTTTGTTAGTTGTTCCAAAGTTAAGGATGTTATTAGATCCTAGGAGAGAGAATGTAGGATAAATAGGTAATTAGACACCCAATGAACTACCTCTGAGGAGAAGCCTGTCTCTTTGAGTTAATTTAGCAACTGAGTATGACTGACATTGTTGAGTGATTCTAATGTCTTCAATACTGGGGCATATATGTTCAGTGAGAGTGTATATAGCAGTAATTGTGTTGTAATTAGAGCAGAAGCCATGGTTTCCCTTGGTAAGAATGCCATATTTTGTGATATAGTCTGCAATTTGATCATGGATAATCTTTGCAAGAAGATAAGGTAAGGGAATGTAGGGACTTTAGCCAGAGGAAGAACTAGAGTATACTTGGAATTGTTAAAGTTTTTATAGTGAGTATACATTAAAAATAAAGACAAGAGGCTAACTAGTTTGAAGATGCTGGGGTGAATACTGTGGAAGAAAGATTGGTAGGAGCAATCAGTTTTTTGGACTTCTTTGCTACTTTTCACCTTGAAGTGTGTGTGTATGTGTGTGTGGGCTGTGGGGATTAACAAGTATTTTCTGACAGAGAAGAGAGGGTGTGTGTGTGTGTGTGTGTGTGTGTGTGTGTGTGTGTGTGTGTGTGTGTGTGTGTGTGTGTGTGTGTGATGGGGCTATCTGGAAAAATATTGTGTTAAGTGGTGGGGGATTGCTGATATTTTCTGTTGATTCAGAGACATAAGAATGTGTCATTTTAAGACCTAAAATTGATTTTGGGAATAGGAAGATGGGTTTTCAGGACTTTCTAATTTCTTTGGGATGTTTGAAGTAGGAGGTTTGTATTGTTCTGCAGCAGTCTGCTTTAGCTTAGTTGGTCACCAATCATTTATTTTTTAGCTTTCTGTAGATATTGAGGTATTCCACACTAGAAGGCTTGGAGTTCCAGCCTGCCCAGGGTGTGTGTCATTTTTTTTTTTTTTTTAATAAACAGTCTGATTTTTTTCTGCTATCCATGGAGAATGAGGAGCACATTTCAAATTTTTCAGGGGGTATAGTCAGTCTTGGACTGGGGCAAGTAAAGGTAGAGAAGGCAGAAATTGGGTTAGAGTAGTTGTAGATGGAGGACCAGTCAATTCTACTGAGTTCAGTGACGAAGTTGTCAGCAGGGGTTTCTGGGATGGTTCTTCTTTGGATAATTTGTGTTGGAAGTTTTTTTGTGTTTCTGGCACCATGAAGGCAGAATGGGGCAGTGGTCAACGAGGGCATTAGAAGTACATGTAAATGTTGCAGTTTTTTTAATGATTTGGGTTAGTATGACATCAAGGAGGAAGAATTTTGTGGCAAGTGTATTAGGCTTTTTCCACTGTGTATGAGAGAGGTTATGTGATGTGCCTAGTCTGCTGAGTTGGGGTTTCAGAAAACCTAGCCAGTCTATACTGAGATCACCTAATGGACCATGTGAGAGAGGTTATGTGATGTGCCTACTCTGTTGAGTTGAGGTTTCAGTAAACCTGGCCAGCGTAGATTGAGATCACCTTACTGAATTAATATCTGGCATTTGGTGTGTTGAAGAATAGTGTTTAGAGTGGATTCAAGTAATCCAATGAAGGAAGGAGGTGGGATGCAGACAGCTTCAGTAAACAGTTTGAGGTGTCTACTGAGAAGCAATTGGACTGGAACCCAGTTTTGCACTGTCATTACATGTGATGCTGCTTTTTGCATTAAGGGGGCATAGATTTGTGTTGTTTCTAATAAACAGTGTTACACCACCTCCTTGGCAAGAGAAAGGCTGGTTGTCAGTGAAGATATTGAAGTTAAAGGTGAAAACTGAAGTTATATGGGCTGGATCTTTAAGCTAGAATTTAGATATAGCAATGTCGAACAGAACGATTTTCAAGCTGGGACAATTTATTATTAATGCTGCCAAAATTAATGTAAGAAAGAGTTTTTTTTTGAAGTGGATGGGCTGTGATGGAAGAGTAGGTGTTGACTGGGACTGGCATGTATGTCTGCTCTGGAGAATTAGGTTAAAAGATACACAGTGGAGAGGGGGACAGCGTAGATGGGGGTTGTTGAATGAAGAGTGAGTTGGTTAGAAGGAGGATAAGAATGGTGCTTGTAGATTAGAGAGTGTGCTGAAAGGATGGAGACAAGTAACTATAAAGAAAAGGATGTGGGATGAAAATTATGGTAGGGTAGGGAAGTGGAGCAGGCCTAAAGCAGTCTCAGAGAAGACGATCAATGATGTAAGATGAGAGGTAGGCAATTATATTCGGCTCAGTCAGACAGCCCCGGTTAACAAATGTAAAATAAAATAAATAAATAAAATAAACAAGAAGGGATGTGGACGTAGCATAAAGCTGAAAAAGAGAATAAGTTGTGTAGATGTTAGCAATGTGGAGGAAGTAAGGCAGAAAGTAAGTGAGCGAGTGCATGAGGGAGCGCAAATAAAGAAATGAGAGAAGTGCAATATCACGATGGCAACAACTTACATGAGGTAACAGCCAGATATGCATACAGCAGGATGGGGACACCACTTGGTGTGGGGGGTGTAATGGAGTCTTCTTGCCTAGGGCACTAGTTAACCAAAGGCTGGTCCTGCACTGTGGCTGTAAGTTATCTGGCCAACAATATCTACTCATATTGAAGAAATAGTCAGATCCTCAGACAGAGCCTTTTACATATATGACATGCTGCAAAAGAAAAAAGATGATTTTACACAAGATGCCATACTGTTCCTTGGCAAAATTTGCAGCAGATCTATTCAAGTATCAAGATGACAGTAGTTAGTATGTACTGATTATTTTTAAAAATACCCTGAGATAGCTAAATTGTAAGAGACAGCAAGTAAGACTATAACTAGTGTTATGAACGAGATTGTTTTTCCAGTTTTGAGATATTCCAGATTGTTTTCTTTGGCACTTCTTCTTCTTCTGGCTTTTCCCAGTTAGGGGTTGCCACAATGGATCACCTGTCCATTCATGATTGGCAGTGGAGTTTTACTGTGCCGAGTTGTCAGCCTGGTGCCCAACCTTCCACAGAAGGCACACACATGCACGAACTCATGCGTAGGGCCAATTTAGAGTGTCCAATCCACCCAGAGCATCTCTTTGGGATGTGGGAGGAAACTGGAGCACCTGGAGGAAACCCACGCGACTACATGGAGGACATGCAGACTCCGCACAGAAGGCACCCCAGCCAAGGATCGACCTGGAGAACCTCTTGCTGTGAGGTGGCAATGCTAACCGCTGCAGCACCTACAAAATAGAAAGTCAGAATTCCTAAGATTTATCATAGTATTGGAATTTTATCATATAACCACAATCCTAAAGTCAGAATTCCTAAGATTTACCATAGTATTGGAATTTTATCACATAACCACAATCCCAAACTCCCTACAGGTCAAATGGGAGTTTGAAGGGGACATCCAAACAGAGAACAAACAAACATGCATATATGCAAACAAACAAAACAGTGTAGTGCTCAGCATAAACAGCAAACAAGGTCAGAGCAACTTCATCAAAATAACATATCAATAGAGCATACTCATTGACTACACTCCCCCTGACACACACACACACACACACACACACACACACACACACACACACACACACACACACACACACACACACACACACATATACACACACACACTCATATAACCCATCACAAACAAATCCACATACCCACACATAAGAACACGCAGAAAAAAAGTTTACATGCCTCGCCTCCACCAAAAAAAAAAAAAATATATATATATATATATATATATATATATATATATATATATATATATATATATATATATATATATATATATATATATATATATATATATAGGTAGGTTCATAGGTTCATAGGTAGGTACTAGGCTATCTGCCCGAGGGCATTTATATGCCTAGCCATAGTGTGTTGACTTTCGTCACCCCATTGATTAATTAACTGATCTGCTTTCAAGCAAAGCCAATGAAGTGATCCCAGGGGTGTATTTTCTGTTACCCATCCACTCGTCAAGGTTTCTGTTGAAGAATGTTAGTGAGGGGCTCTGCCTAATGTAGTTTGAAATTTTGTTCCAAAGCATGGGGAGTCTCTGTGACAGGAATCTATTCCTCCAGCATGTTCTATTTATTGTTGTGGCGAGGTTTAGCTCACTAGAGCGCATGGCTTGCAGTGGCTTGGATTTCTTTAGGTGGAGCATGTCCATCAATTCTGAATTGGTCATGGCTTTGTAAGTCAGGCAGAGATCACCTCTGAGTAAGCGATATGCCACTGAGTACAGCCGGTGTTTTTTCAGTCGGGCGGCATAGAACATATGTTTGAGGCCAGTAATCCTCTTGGTGAGGTACTTTTGTGGTCTTTCCAGCTGTTGGAAGTGTCTTGTGAAGTACATCCCAAATGGGACATTGTACTCTATGATGTGTCTGATGAGTGACGAGTAGAGGGGCACTATAACCTCTTTATTTCTAGATGTGAACCCTTTAGTAATTAGATGGGCCACATAGAAGGATTTCCTAACTACCTTGGAAATATGATTGTCAAAGGAGAGATTACTATCTACCTGGGTCCCCAGATCTCTTATTACCACTTTTGTATTAAGGGGGCTGCCACCTATGTGGTAATTCGTGGGTGTTTTGTTTTTCCCAAACGGGATGACTATGCATTTTTGGCAATTAGCTTGAGGCCATGACTTTGACACCAGGTGTCCGTCTCAGTAAGGCCCTTTTGGAGGATGTCTGTGTCAGCTGGAGAGTGAATTATAGCTCCCAGTTTGCAGTCATCAGCAAACTTGGTTAGCCATAGTCCTCCTGTGTTTGCCTGTACTTCTGAGAAGTATATGCCAAACAGTAGGAGTCCCAGGACCGAGCCTTGTGGGACACCACTTGTGACTGGTTTAGTATCTGACCTGGAGCCCGCTATTCTTACTGTGTGAGTTCAGTCTGTAAGCCAGTTGGCAACCCATCCCATGATGTAGGGGTTTATGTTCAGGTTGGTGAGTTTTTCTGTAATACCCGAGTGGGGAATGGTGTCAAAAGCCTTGGCGAGGTCAAAGTAGGCTGTGTGAACCACCATTCCCTCTTCTGTGGCCTTAGTGACTGTCTCAAAGAAGTCAACCAGGTTTAGTAGGCATGATCTGCCCTTAACAAAGCCAAACTGGGTTAGGTCAAGTGTTTGGAGGTTTCCAATGTCTTTGTTAATGAGTTCCATGATGATGTGCTCCATAGCATTGCAGACCAGGCTAGTCAGGCTTATGGGGCGATAGTTACCAGGGTCAGTTGTGTCCCCTCCTTTGTGGAGAGGAATAACTGTTGCTGTGCACCATTCTATGGGCACGTAGCCTGTGGAGAGGCTGAGGTTGAACAGCGTCTTTAGGTGGGGGGTTAGTTCATTCTGTAGTTCATGCAAGATGCAGCCTGGGACACCATCTGGCCCCATTGATGCTGTGTTTTTGGCTTCTGAAAGGGTTGTTTTCACCTGTGCGTCAACCTGTGATTTCTGGGACACTACACTTTTCTGGTATTGTTGTGGGCCCTTTTGGGGGTGAGAGGGGGGTGAAGTTTGCACTGCCAGGATGTTGGCAATATCAGTAGGTTCAGTATATTTTGTGCTATTTTGCACTAGTTCAGTGCATATCTGCGAGTTGCCACTTAGATTCTTAACATAGCTAAAGAAGGCTTTGTGGTTATCTTTTGAATCCTTGGCTATTTTTCTTTTAAAGTTAGCCTTGGATGATTTTATGAGGGGCCTTAGTTTCTTACTGATACTGATCAGGGATGTTTTCCTTCTTGGGAGTTACTTTTTTTTCTGAACTAGTTTCCTCTTTCTATTGTATAGCCTGTTTATGGCAGAGGTCCACCAAACTGGTCTCCTTCTCTTAGAGGAGCAAGTCTTGGTTTTGCTAGGGATGGCATGAGCCATGCATCCTTGTAGGTGCTCATAGAGTTCATTTGTAAAGGTTTCTGCATCTTGGGCAGCATTATCCTTTAGCGTGGGGGCTGTGAAACTTACCACCTCTGTCTTAAGTAAGGTGAAGTTTGCTTTGGAAAAGATTTTACTCTGGTTTCCTTAGTTGGGGGTGGTGGTGGGTTGTGGACATCCAGAGTGATTAGTTTATGGTCTGGTCTAATCAGTGATGGGTTGACCTCCGGTGTGGAACACCTGTCGCCCATGTTGGTGATGACCAGATCCAATATGTTTTCACCTCTGGTAGGGGAGTTTACCAGCTGATCCAGGGCATTTGAGTTGATGAATACCAGGAAGCGCTGGGCCTGGGAGTTTGTACTCAAGTAGTTTTCCCAGTGAATGGTAGGATAATTGAAATCGCCCAATATCAGGGTGTTCATTAGGACCTTCATGTTTTCCAGTGTCTCCAGAAAGGTGGAGTGGTGGTCCTGGGTCATGGAGGGTGATTTGTAGCAGGCCACAATTTGCATTGCAGATTTGCCCGATGTTAGTTGCACATGGATGATCTTAGAGGTATCATGCTGTGCCACTAACCTGGAGGTGTAGGTATCCTTGATGAATATGGATACACCCCCTCCTTTTGTGTTTCAGTCTGTGTTCTGTGGCCGAAACGTGTGGTATGAATTGTAGCCCAGTAGTGCTAGGGTGCTCTCTGGAGCCTTGAACCAGGTTTCAGTTACTGCACAGATGTTGATATTCTCCATACTGAGGAGTGCTTCAAGCGCATGCATTTTGAGATTTAAACTCCTGGCATTGAGTAGCATAACCCTCAGTTTTTTGTTAATTGTGCTGTTTACGGAGGTGGGTTTCACTTTTGAGACTTGCCTAAAAAAAGGCAGTATGGGGGCAGCAAGAGCCTTGGTCAGTATTCGAAAGCCTAGGGATGATAGGTGCAAGCCGTCTCTTGTGAAGCAACGTGGCTTGTCGAGCATGTCATCCTAGGCTGACAGACACTGGATCCCCTTTGAATGACACCAGAAGCTTAGCCAATCGTTGAAATTGATAATTTTTTCTTTATACTGAGGTATCATTCTTGGTGAGGGCAGAATGCTACTCAGGGTTAGTGTCATACCAGCCTGGACCACATGATCAGAGAGCTCTTCCATGTCTCTTTTCATGTAGTCCAGGTAGGTACATCTCAGGTCATTCACACCAACACGAACAATGACAGAGTCATATTTGTACTTGTTCTGGAGTGACCTGAGTGCTTGTGTTATGTGGTGGATTCTGGCTCCTGACAGGCAACTAACAGTAACCTTCTGCTTGTCCAGCCTAGTGAGTGGGACGTTAGTGTGCCTGACTATAGAGTCACCTATTACTAGTGTGTTAGGTATGTTATTTCACCTTAAGGGCTGTGA
>NC_056737.1:851069015-851094015 GCF_019279795.1 Protopterus annectens | reverse complement strand
AAAGAGAGAATCACCGGCTGTGTTATTAATTTTGCTAGTCTGAATTAGTAGTTTGTTCGCGGATCGAAGTGGTCTAGGATTATTATAGGGGGTGATAATATTTTTAAGTGCAGGAGTATTGTCCGGATTATAGAGGATTTTATAGGCCATAATCAGTTGGTTATACTGGATTAGGCTGGGTAGTTCAAGCCACCCAAGCTGATTTAGATTGATGCAATGATGTGTCCTAAAAGGCAGCCCAGTGGCAAACCTGGCAATGTGGTTGTAGCAAATTGAGAGTTTGTTAAGGACAGTCTTGTTTAAATTCGAGAGTAGAGGGGATGCATACAGAAGGGTTGAATGAAGGTGAGAGCGAGCTATGGCAATTTTAGCTGGAGGGGTTAGGATGGCTTTTATTCTGTAAAGTGACCCTAGTTTTTTATTGATGGTTTTGATAGTTTGGTTAACATGTAGGTCAAATTTTAGATTATTGTCTATGATGACATCTAATAGTTTTGTAGATGGGTCAGGGGAGATTATTGTGCCATCATTTGATTTTATGGTAAAGGTGAAAGTGGTAGACCTATGTGTTGGTGAAAATAACAGCATTTTAGTTTTTTTGGGATTTAGGATTGGACAATGTTCAGAAAGCCAGTTTTCTATGGTATTAAAGGTGGTCTGGGTAGCTGACCATAAGTCTACTGGAGATGTGGCTGAGCAAATCAGAGTAGAGTCATCAGCATATTGGATACAGCTGACTTTTGGGAAGACAGGGCCCTAGTATAGAGCCTTGTGGTACTCCAAGGGTGCTAGGTAGAAGGTTAGAGAGTTTGTTCTGCCAGAGGACAGCCTGCTGTCAACCATTCAGGTAGGATTGAAACCATTGGAGGGCTCCAGTATTTAGACAGAATGTTTGCAGGGTGTGGATTAAAAGTTGGTGATCAACCATATCGAATGCCTTGGAAAGATCCAAAAAGAGGGCTGAGGATATATAATTATTGTTGCGATTATGGTTTATGGTGTTAGTAAAGGCTAGGAGGGCTGAAGTAGTGCTGTGTTGAGGATGGAAGCCATGCTGAGTGTCTGCCATAAGGCAATTTTGGATTAGATGGTGCATGAGTTGTCTATGAATACATTTTTCCATAATCTTTGCAAGTGGAGAGAGTATAGCTATTGGCCTATAATTGGAGAATTCAGTAGACCTGCCTCCTTTGTGAAGTGGGATTACATAGGATATTTTCCAGATGGTGGGAATTTTAGCTTCTACTATGGTTCGATTAATTAGTATTGAGACGGGGTAAGCAATAGCATCAGCTGATTTTTGTAGGTACTCAGCAGGGAGTTGATCAGCAGAAAGTGTAGTGGGATTTAATTTTTTGATCAAGGTACGGATAAGTGAAGTGGCGACTGATTGGAAGCTGAACGCGAGTAGGTTTCTAGGGGTGCTACTTTCAGGACCAGGGGAGCTAGGAGGTAGTTGACTAGCTAGGGCTTGAATTGTCTCAGTAAAGAATTGGTTAAAACTATCAGAAACATCTTCAGGGGTTTTATCAATAGTAGTAGCAGGGATTGGGGTTGAAGTTTGTCCAGGATGTAGTAGATTATTTAAACCTGCCCAAAACTTCTGAGGGTTATTTTGATTTACTGTCTGTAAATTACAGTAGTATTGTTTTTTGTCTTGTAAAATTGATTTTTTGGTTTTGTTCCTGGATTGCCTGTATTTAATGTGATCTTGAGGGTCTTTAGAAGAATGCCATAAAGCCCATGCTTTGTTTCTAAGGATAATTTTGAGTTTAGACTCTATAGAAAGCCATGGTGCAGTTTTTGCCTTGGTTCTCTTTAAACAAACAGGTGCATGCAAATCAAGGATCTCAATGAATTTGTTGTTAAAGTATGCTACTGCTTCCTCTAAGGGGAGGTGTTTTAGAATAGACCAATTACATGAGTTTAGTTCTTGTTGGAATTTGGCAGGGTCAAAGTTTTTATTGTTTCTAACTTTTCTGAGTAAGGGTTGTTGGGAATTAATGGTTTTGTGCTTAATTACATATGTGAGAAGGTGATTGCTTAGGCCATTAAGAAGGGTACCAGAGGTGTACAGTTGGGGGTGACTGTTTATGAGTACCCAGTCAAGTATACTTTCTTTTTGGTTGGGTTTACCTATCCTGGTAGGGGTGGATATGATTTGTGTAAATGCATGCAGGTTAATATGGGTGGTTGGAGATTCTGAGGAACAGGTGCCCCAGTCTATGTTAAAGTCTCCAAGTAGTAGGGTTTCTTGGGGGTAGTGACATGATAGCCAGTGCAGGATATCTTCAAATGTAGATATATTGTTACCTGGGGGAATGTACATACAGATGATATTAATGCATTTATTTTTATTAAGTTGCAATTTGGTGGTAAGAATCTCTGAGTTATTAATCTGAGGAGGTTGTATTACATCTATGGTGACATTCAACTCAGATTTATAGAGTACAGCTACCCCACCCCCCTTCCTCGAAGCATGATCCAGCCTGTGTATATTGTACCCAGGTGGTAATACTTCATTGTCTTTAGTGTTAGGTTTTAACCAGGTTTCAGATAAACAGAGAATCTCAGGGTAGTGGACATCCAGAAGTGCATGCAATTCATGTACCTTGTTATTAATGCTTCTAATATTGAGATGACAGACTAGGAGAGAGTTAGTTGGTCTATCAATTGTAGGTTTGTAGCTTAGATTGCAAGTAGAGGTGGTATGTGTATCTGAAGTGAGTGGGTCAGGGATGGGGGTGAATATCACCACCAAGTATTAGGTTGAGTCTATAGCTGGTGATGAACTTCAGGAATTTGTTTATTAGTTTGTGGTAGTGTTTGGATCTAAAGCTAATGTGCCTGGGGTTGAGATGTTGATAGACTGAACAAGATGTTGGATAGGATCTGGTACTGTAAGTATGGTTGAAGGTGGAAAGAATTACAGCTGGGGTGATAGTATGGCCTTTTGGGACCTGAAATCCTGTGAGAAACTGGTTTTCATACAAGGTAAGGAGGTATGGTGTGAACAAGAGGGGTAGTAAAGAGGAGTATGTCATTATCTGTGATTCAGCTAGTGAGTTAAGGAACTGTTTTACCTGGTGATGCAACACCAGAAGATAGAGTGGTGAGGTCAAGGTACTGGAAGGGGGATGGGAGAATGCCAGATGAAAGCTAATAGGTGCTATTAAAATGTAGGTAGTAGAATGGGGGTGGGTGGAATTTTCCCAGATGAAAGCAGATAAGATCTAGAAAGTGGGGGAGTGGCTATATTTCTATAAATTTAGAGGTACTGGGGACGGAAGAGAATTGGGGGTAGGGAGGGGAGCGAAGAGAGCCCGAGCGTAGTGAGGGTGAATGTAGCGGGGCTATTGCAGTTTACAAGGTTTCCTAAGGTGTCCTAAAGCTATAAGGTAAGTATTATAGCTCTTAATGTAAGAGTCAATTTACTTCAGTTACAGGGGAAGGAGGCAACCACCCAAGTAATAACAAAGAGCCCTATGGCTGACCAATATGGTGACCTGCTTAATTACAAAGCACTGTAAGTGAAAGCTTAACAAATGTTTTTTGTGTGTGCAACCTACTCTGTTTAAATGTTGAGAGAAACTGATTGCAGTCCTGTAGACACCGTTTTGTAAGGAACTGTAGAGTTCAATCTGTTTAAATGTTGAGAGAAACTGATTGCAGTCCTGTAGATACCGTTTTATAGGGAACTGTAGAGTTCAATCTGTTTAAATGTTGAGAGAAACTGATTGCAGTTCTGTAGACACCATTTTGTAGGGAACTGTAGAGTTCAATCTGTTTAAATGTTGAGAGAAACTGATTGCAGTCCTGTAGACACCGTTTTGTAGGGAACTGTAGAGTTCAATCTGTTTAAATTTTGAGAGAAACTGATTGCAGTCCTGTAGACAACTGTAGATTTCAATCTGTTTAAATGTTGAGAGAAACTGATTGCAGTCCTGTAGACACCGTTTTGTAAGAAACTGTAGAGTTCAATCTGTTCAAATGTTGAGAGAAACTGATTGCAGTCCTGTAGACACCGTTTTGTAGGGAACTGTAGAGTTCAATCTGTTTAAATGTTGAGAGAAACTGATTGCAGTCCTGTAGACACCATTTTGTAGGGAACTGTAGAGTTCAAACTAAGTCACATCAGGTCAGCCAAGGGGGGAAGAGAGAGGGAAATCCTAAGCACCTAGATTTGAAAGATATATAGATATATAGATACATAAATAAATCAATTCCAAGTGCTGCTCAGGACACAGAGGTGCACAACCATCAGTCTCATTCCAAATTCACATGTCACATACCACACTCATCCCATAAATTCTCCATAAATACAATATCTCCTAAGCTCATCACAATCCACCACACACAAACACAAATAATTGATCACTAATTCACTCATTGGGATTCACCCAGATATCTCTTGCCTACATACATTTCAAGCAGCCGTAATGCAGCTATTGTGACCACTGTGAACACAGTCATAAGCACACACACTCATAGACTGAACCAGAAAAAGTCTTCACAAGACAGCATTCACACACACACACACACACACACACACACACACACACACACACACACACACACACACACACACACACACACACACACACACACGTGCACGTGTATACTAACAACATCACACACAAATCTGAAATCCATCCTATATGATAGCAAATCATTTGCTATATAGGATAGAATTCAACTACCTGTACACATCCATGCCTGTGAATGTATTCTTAGCGCACACGAATATTTGATCTGTATGCATACTCGATTCAGTGAGAGAGTACTTTCAGATTATGGACTACAGTTTGTCAGTTCTCAGCCACTAAGGATTCAATACCAAGGATGACAACCAAAAATCCTCATGAAAACTGTACCTTAGATAGTATAGAGAAATGTTACCTTGCATTACTGGAACTCAGAAATACTTCTCTACCACCAGAGAGGCTATTGCCTCCTTAAATCTAAGTGCAAAACTCCTTAACTTATCAATGTTTTTAAGACACTGCAAGTACCATACCTTAAGGAAAAATGTAAACCTGCCCAGTGTATCCATAAAGATAACTGGAAAAAAAATTCCAAAGAAAAAATTTCTTTATCCAAAAGACATTATAAGGTTAAAAATCCTAACAAACAAAAAATTGCAGGTATCACGAAGCAGTCATACTGAGAGCAGCTGAGACACTTTGGTTATGCACTACTGAAGCACCAGGAAGTGTTCTGTTTAGATGAATAGGTTGCCTTTTGTGTAAAAGTGCACAAACATAATTCCAGGACAACCTAACATTTTCTAGGAATGAGAAAAACACTGGAGAGAAGCATATGAAAAGGCCATGTTACTTAGTCAGCCCTCCCACCGAGGAAGAAGGCCACTCAGTAAGCCAAAGTCCACAGAGTATGAACCTAGGCCCAAAGACCCCAGTTTGAAAAAGCAACAAATTATCCCATGAACCAATAATAACATCACACTCAGCTCCTCTTCAGACACCAAGATGTAGTAGAGTATTTAAGCACTTAGGAGAAAATTATGGCAAATGCCATGAGGCAGGCATTCTGCTACTTAAACTTCAGACTGGAAACACTATTTTAAAGCTTTATCCTAAAATTACTGGTAGTAAAGAGATATTTATTTTAGTATAGCAGCTCTTGATATTATATCTAATACACACTTTTACACAGTTAATGATAGTTGGAATGTTTCTTTACTATTTGCCGACATCACATCACTAAGCACTCCACCATCATGCACTTGTCTGTAATATTTACACTCATGTTTCACAGCTGATGCAACTCTTTTAATGCAATATGACAGATTTGAGCAGAACGTTGATTCTGTCCTAGGTTTTACCAACTATGCTTTTGTTCTAGCCTTCTGCATAACTTTAATTACCTCATTGAGTGAAAATAAAATGCTACTTTGTTCTGTGAATCAGCAAGGCTATTGATTGACTGCTGCCCTAGTTATCATTCTAAGCTCACCTATAATAATTTGCCTTATTATACAAATACTAAGGTTTAGAGAGGGAACAGGAACAGACACGTTGCATTTGATTCGACTGCAGTTATGCTTTTATTTTATTACCTTTGGCATATTCTTAAATGAAGAGCTATGTTAATATGTGGATCACTAAGTTATTATTGATTGACAAGTGCTCTAATTTAAACATGACATATAATTTTGAATTCAGGCAACATATTAAGAATGTGCCTTATTATACAAATGCTAAGGTTTGAACAGGGGAAGCAGAACCAGCATCCCAAATTTGAATTATTTAGGTTATGTTTTAATCTTACTGCATTTTGTCTCTTCCTCAGTGAGTTTGAGGTTTCTGTTTCATAAGTGCTCTAAGGATTTCCAGTTAGCTACAAGAGGGCATACTGACTAGGTACAAAACCACCTCAAATGACTATTTGTAACTCAGGAAAGCAGTGATTTTACTCTGATATTCTCCAGGACTACAGTTTCATAAGTTCATAGGTGTATACTAGGCTAACCGCCACTAGGGCCTTTTTAAGTCTAGCTATGCATCCCAAATCTTTGACAAGTTCTGGTACCCTTGATACGTGTAAGCAGAGGCTTGGGAGATTAAGCATTTACAAGCAGGGGCCTGGGAGATAAACCATTTACAGACTGCCTGTGTCCATTAGAGACATAGGTGCCAAACCAGGGATACATTTCTTGTTCCCTATCCAATTGTCCAAGTTACACTTGAATTGGTTTAGGGAGGAACTCTGCTTCACATAGATGGGAGCCTATTCCAGAGAAGTGGTAGTCTCCGGGATGCACACTTGTCTCTCCAGCAGGTGCTATTTATATAATAGGCAAGTTTTAAGTCTTTAGAACAGGTAATTCTGGTGCTGTTTGCTTTGCCGATATGCAGGAGGTCCATCAGAGTGGGGTTCTGAAAATGCCTTGTATGCCAGGCATAGATCTCCCCTCAACAGCCTGTATGAGAAAGAATGCAGGGATAGGGCTATGAGGTGCTGTGCATATGACATATTACTTTTGCTCTGTATTCTCTTAGTGAGGAACCTCTGTGGACATTCCAGTTGTTGGATGTGTCTGATTAGGTACATACCAAAGGGAACATTGTACTCATTGGCAAGTCTGATGAATGCTGAATACAGTGAGGCAATGACCTACTTGGACCTAGATGCCATGCCTTTGTTTATAAGTGGCACAACATAGAATTATTTCCTCACTACTGTAGACATGTGATGGTCAAAGGCTAGCTTAATATCTATGTGTGTTCCCAACTCCCTGACTACTGGGTCGACTCTTAGAGGTATGTTGTCAATATGATAGTTATCAGAAGTAGACAACTTCCTAACAGATATTATTATGCATTTCTTGGCATTTAGTTTTAGTCAATGGCTCTGATGCAAGTTATTTGTCTGTGTCAGACCTTCCTGGAGACCCTTAGTGTTAGGGGATTCTATGACTGCTCCTTATTTGCAGTCATCTGCAAATTTGGTCAGCCAGAGGCCCATTGACATTGGCCTTGACTTCAGAGAAGTAAATGCCAAAAAGGAGCTGTTCAAGGGCTTATCCCTGAGGAACTATGCTTGGGACTGTCCCCTTTGCAGAGGTGGACTCCTCACTTCTAACTTTCTAGCACCTGTCTGTGAGCCAGCTGACTATCTACCAGGTGAGATAAGAGTCTTTGGCCAGGTCAAGGTAGGTAGTGTGAAGTGTTTTGCCCTCATCCATTGCTTTGGTGATCTCAAAGAAGTCCACCACTGTGAGTAGGCAGGACGTGCATTTGATGAAACTAAATTGGATCGAGTCCAGTGTTTGGAGGTTTCTTACATTATTATTGATTATTTTCATGAAAATTCTTTCCATGACTTTGCATATGAGACTAGTGAGACTTATGTGTCCCTAGGATCCATAGATAGCTCATCTTTCTACAGATGGATGACTGTTGCTGTTTTCCATTTGTGAGGTGTAAAACCTGTTTGGAGGCTTCAGCTAAATAGAAATTCCAGAGGTCCTGATAGGTCATGTTTCCTGCTATTTAGAAGGATCCTGGGAGATTGTCTGGGCTTAGCAATGCAGTGTTCTTGGCTTTAGAAAGAGCATTGAGGACCTGCTCCCTATTAATAGTAGGGGGAGTTATATTTGATTGTAATTCCTGAAGGGAGGTTGGGGGAGAGAGAGGGGAAAGTTCGAGCTGAATTTGTTAACCACTAGGTTTGCTATATCTTCTGGTGGTTCTGGACATACCCAAATAATGCCTTATAGTTGTCCTTGACTTAGAAAGCCAAATTTACTTCAAATGTGGCTTTGGTAGACTTTATTTGACCTCTGAGTTGTTTGTTTAGTTTGATGAGAGTGTATTTCTCTTGCTGGGTGCTACATCTCCTAATTTTTGCCATGATTTTCTTCCTTCTGTTAAACAGCCTACTGATGTTGTGATTCCACCAGGGTGGTCTGGTTTTGAGTTAGTTCTGTACTTCTTCCTGGTAGGTACAGCTGCCTCTATGCAACTAACATGCTTCTACAGTGTTTCTGTGAACAATTCCTCAGAGGCAGCATTGTTCTCAGGGTTTATGGGGATTGAAATTTTGCGAGATTATCACTTAATAGTAGGAAGTTAACCTTAGAGTAATTTCTGAACATTTGAGGGTTCATTGGGGTTCCAGATTTTATTTTTACTTCAAAGGAGACCGTTTTATGGCCTGACCTTACCAAAGAAGACATAACACAAGGGGATGTGCAGCACCCTCCTATATTAGTGTGGATGATGTCATGTATGATTCCTAGTTAATACTGGAATCTGATGTTGTCCTTTTCATTCTTCCTTACTAAGGGGTCTGGATCTAATCCTCAGATCTGACTCAGTCGCATATACCAGACTTTCAGCTCCAGCTCTTGAGCTCCTCCCATTACCCATAATGCTGTATTCCATCCCCATTGTCTCAGATTTCATTTGCTGTCATTGTGGTTATTTATTATTTATTCATTTATTTATTTGACATTTGTTGACTGGGTTAGTCTGTCTGAGCTTGTGCCCTTTTTCAGCGGAGGCCTGGGGAGAAAAGCTCCACAGTACAAAATTATACAAGTATAAGAATCAAAGAACACATTTTGCAATTAAAAAAAAAAAAAAAGTTCACAGTTTCGAATAGTGATTCACAGTTCCACATTACAAAATATATAAGTATAAAATTCAAAGGGACAAGTTGGGCAGGTGATAGAATCATAGTACAAGGTACATATTCACAGTACAGCTTATGCTAGTGTAGAATTAAAAGAAGTTAGATGTAGGTTCCATTTTTGAGCATAGTAAGCAGATTTTATTCGAATTGTTAATTGTTAAAAATTTATATAGTTCTTTTTTAAACTTTGTTAATTTGTTTTTTCAGTCCTTCCTCTTAGTGATCGCTGGTGTTAGGGATTTAAAAAGTGCACTTCTTGTGGGCATAAAATCCCAAACTCAGATGCCCACAAGAAGAGCGTTTATTGTCTGTGACCAGACCATATTAACACAGCCTGTTCAGTATGCTCTACATTTAATCCCAGAGCTTTATCAGACAGATGTAATAAGCTCATACTTAAAGGTTAATTTCCTGTTTCTTCTGGGGCTCAACCCCCCTCTAAAACATATAAATCTGTTTCTTCAGAACCCAGGAAAAAGGTCTCCTCCAAAGTCCCCAAGGGATTCCTTGGAGATGATTGAAAAGACCAGAAAAGCTCACATCAGACCTTCTCTTATTCTAAACCTCTTGGCCTTCCCTCAAATCCAAAGTCATCTTTAGATCTAAAAGGGTCAGCTCCTATAGTTATGTCTCTCTTGTTGTCTGCTTCTTCTTTGGATTCTAAGTCCTTGGATCCAAGAACCAGTTCTGCTTGCAGAAGCTGTACAACAGAATATGCAGTAAAACCTATTTCTCCTTCTCTGCCCACTCAGTTATTCCAGACCCCAAAGAAACATTTTTGACCCACTTCCACAGCATCTTCTAGGTCTTCCAGCAGCCTGTCAGAGCTGGCTGTGGATAGAATGATATGTAAATTCTTCAGAGCTTAGATCCAGATGGGGGTACCCCCAGCTCCGTCCCCTACTGGATCCATGAGTGTGCCTACAAAGTCCATTATTTCTCACTCTCAGATCTGACCCATAGTTTCTGTGTCCCAGGATCTGAAATCCCCAAGAGTTTTGATGTTGGATCCAAAGATAGTCCCTTCCTCTACTCTGACAATTTCCCTGACTGGCTGTACTCCAATACCCTTGGATTGATGCTGGTCTCAGAACTGAGATGTGAGCATTGGATCCTAAGGGTTGGGTTCAGCTCCATTTTGTCATATCCATCCCTTCCTGTTTGAGCTTCGGCTTTGGATAGCTCAGAGCCAATTCTCCCCTTGAGGCTTGGATCTGGGGGTGGCCCCTACCTGCATTCTTTGGAAGCTTTGGCTCTGAGGAGGGAGGAAATGGTTTCACCTGGTCCCTCAGCATTCAAGGTAGAAGAAAGGGCTTTCTCTCTTCATAAAGAACCATCATCTCATGTCTCAGATCCTATCACGTACCCCTCATTAGCTCTGAGCTCTGAGTACATCAAACACACTCCACAGGGACAGCCAGTTCCAGTTAGTCTCCAGGCAGTTTCACTACAGGAACTCCCCCTCACTTCAAATACCTCCCTTGAACATCCCACGGAGGATGTGTAACAGGAAACACATAGACTCCCCCATGGAGTGTCTCATGGAAGACACTGATTTTGATGAGGGAGAAGGATCCCCGTGATCACTGTCTGATGATATCTCCTTCAGAGATATTCTAGAAATCTTTAAGCAGAAAGGTGACTGGTCATCCCAAATTCCTTCTCCTGAAGAATTGGTGTTCCTGGGGGCTTTTGGTGCTGGACAATCTTCATCTTGGTGACCCTCCCAGTGGATGAACTTATTGACCTGGTTTCCTGCCAGGCATGGAAGCAGCTGGGCACTACTGTGCCCATACCAAAGCCTCCTGAAAAATTTTTGGCCCCTACACCGGACTCTCCTCAGTGGAACAAAGGAGTCCCTGTTGATGCTATGGTGATGGTGACTACTACTAAAAAACAGCTAGCTGAGCAGAGTTCTTCTGTTCATCTGCCGAACAGGGAGTCCAGAGCATTGGACAGAACTGGAAAGCAAGTGTTCGCCTCAGCTGCCTTCGCTCTGAGGTCACTTAATTACTTGGCACATTTTACTAGACTGCAGAGAGATTTGACTAAAGAACTATCAAATTTTCTCTCTCTGAGTCCATGTCTGCTGAGGAGTTTAAAAGGACTTCCTCTCAGATGGCCACTCTTTTGTCTATTTCAAATGTGTCAATGACGTTAATCTCTCATACAGCTGAGGGTACCTCATGAGCTGTCGGTTCAAGCATCTCCATAAGGAGACACACCTGGATGTGGCTGGACAACTTTGTGGAGCCCTTTAAGACATCTTTTATTAATGCCTCATTTGATGCACTTCCTTCTTTGGGCCATCAGTTAAAGATAAGCCTATCTACAGTGAAAAAGATGGAAAAACTGTGTCTGCCATAGGAATCAAGTTTTCTTCCCTTCAACGGACCTTCTCTAGAAACAAAAGAGGTGGTAAGAAAATGTGGTTCCATAAATCTCAGGGGACTTTCCAGGATTCACATGGGGATAGGTCCTCCAGAGGCAGAGGAGGAAATTTTAATAGTAGACATTGCTCTAGAGGAAGAGGAGGCCTGCAGAACCAGAGTTTTAGAGATTATTTTTCAGACAGGCCCTATCAGCCCTCCTGAAGTGCTGACTGTTCAACTCTGCAGGCAAGTCAGGGGTCAATTCTCTTTAAACCTAGATGCCTGGACTAATATCACAAAGTTGTATGGGTGCTACATACCCTTTTCCCTTTTACCTCCTTGACTGGGGAAGAAACTTCCTGATGTTTCACCCAGTCAGATGAAGGAAGCAGCACAAGAAATACAAAAGCTACTAGAAAAAAAGAGTCATGCAGATGGTCTCACCCAATCAGACAGAATTTGCAACTTACTCATGTTTTTTTTTTAGTGGCAAAGAAAACAGGGGACTCAGACACATTTTGGATGTATGTGGTTTGAACCAGCATGTCAAGAAAGCAAATGAACTATCACATAAAAATAGACAGATGATACAGAAGGCATCTTCACTTTCAGCTGGGAGCCAATCATTACTACTTTAGAGCTATGCCCTTTGGACTCACCACAGCCCTCAGGGTGTTTACCAAATGCATGGCAATACTGGCAGCTCAAAGGATTACAGGTGTTTCCATATCCAGGAGATTGGCTCCTTACTGAGTCTTCCAGGCGTCAACTTCTACAAACCAACGAGTATTTGCTCAAGATTTACAATGCCTTGGGCATTTCAATCAGTCTTGCCAAATCACAGTTTGCCCTAGTTCAGAGCCTGGAATTCATTGGAATGCTTCTGAACACACAACTCAAGTGACATCTTTACTCTTCCACTGCATTGCTTCTATAAGATATCAAGTGCAGGATATTCTTTCTCATCCTCCTCCTCCAACAAGGTTAGTGCTTTGAGCACTGAGGTCCATGTCAGCTGCCATAGTACTGCTATCCTTAGTACACTTCTTTATGCATATTGTCTAATGGACCTTAGCTGTACACTGGTCCATTGTACATCAGACCCTGTCCTTTTAAATAAAACTCACCCCTACTTGCAAATGGCCCTACTTGCAAATGGCACATTCGTTGATGGATTCAGTCCAATGATCACTTTTTGGTCAGACCTTTTGTTCTTCCGAATCCAATTACCATAGTGACTACTGATGCCACTCAATAGCATGCATGAAAGTGGAAGTATGTTTGTGTGTGTGTGTGTGTGTGTGTGTGTGTGTGTGTGTGTGTGTGTGTGTGTGTGTGTGTGTGTGAGAGAGAGAGACAATGTAAGCTTGACTGAGCAGTGGCAGCAGCAGTTAAGAGGTTTGCTTAACTCTCGACCACTTAGCTCAAGAAATCTGGGTAAAGCCTAAAATAAAGGGGAGACAAACGCTGAAATAATAGGAACAAATTTGAAATATTGCTCTTATAAAATGAGAAAGTTGCTAGAGTAACTGGATTTGTATTAACATGCATTTTCTGAAGGAAACAAAGTCTGAAACTCAAATGTATGTCATTATGTATTGACTTCAAACCACAATGATTGCCAACAACCGACAAATTTTATGAGTTATGGGACCAAAAATGAGGTACATATCTGGGAATTTTTCAAAATCTTATATTTTGGATGTAAAATGCTTCCTCCAACACCATTGCATATATTACAGCAAGTTTGGAATATTAGGTGGAGGAACCATTTTACATCAAAAATAGAAAATAATAATAATAATATAGTAATAAAAAATAGATAAGTAACACACATCAGTTCTACAAACAGCCCATTCTCTAAGTGCAACAATGCCCCCCCTCGAGTGTGTGTTACTGTGTAAGTAATGCACACCTAGGGGAGTTTTCATGCCCAGTACCGCAGGTTTTAGGCCTCAGAACATCCCTGGGTGTGTGTTATTTACACAGTAATATACACACTGTTGGGCATTATTGCTTTCTTAAAGCATGTTTAGTTTTTAAGTCTCATAAATCATTTGCTTACATGTGCAAACATGCAAGAAAAAAAGTGCCCTTGCAAATATCACATTTAACTTTTCAGCAAATCATTTTGGGTATGGACACACACACATGACTGTTGGCATTAAGAAGAGCAATAGCTCAGGAGAAATAATGAAAACATTGTCATACTGAAAGATTATTGCAATAAGTGGATGGTCATAAGTTTATACAGCTAGAATTAAAACAGTCAATAAAATTCCATTTTGTTTTTCCACAGTAATGTGAAAATTGCTTTATAATTATCCATTTATTTTACTATATTCATTGTTAGATATACATTGCAGTTGTTTAACATGGTTTAAGCTGTTCTGGAACCTGTGTTGAAGGTTTACAGAAGCATAACTGTATTATCTGTAATGCAGGAGTAGTCTAAGAGAGCTCAGTATGCTTTGTTCACACTCTGCAGACATGCTTTGATCTAGCATTTTTCTGTACATATTTATACTGCAGAGTTGTGCATTTTGAATGAGACTGAAAATGCTATCAAGGTCTTGTCTGAGAATAAGTAGAGAACTGATTTCGTTTTAAGAGACTATTACTGAAATATTTTTAAGTCACTGCTTTGCTCTTTGCAGTGACCTACATATTTATTGAAAAATCAGAAAATGTGAAGTGCATGTCTAACATCACTGTGTTACTGGGCATAATGCTAAAGGGCAAACTGCATCTAATGTAACATTTCATTGATACTATGTATTGGACTGTGAAAGCCTTATCTGGGATATTCTGACCCCACTTTTTTACTAATGCACTGTTTTAGATTACACACTGTTACAGCATAACTTATTATGCTGTGGGGTACATCATATGTCAGTATAAGAGTTGTAATGAGCCATTTAACATGCACTGAATAAATAGAGACCTGGTTGGAAGAAGAGTAGGTATCTTAAATATGTACTAACAGATCCCCAAGCTTGAAGTAATGTGCAATAAACAGCAGTGTGAAAAGATGGCAGGTCAGCACTCCTGGCATTTAATGGGTCTTTGTGAATGGAGGGGCTAAGTTTCATTTAAGTGGAACAAACTCATATGCTTGCTGTTGTTGTTTGTCTTTTCGACTTTTCCCAGTTAGGGGTCACCACAGCGGAACTCTGGTCCACTAATGATTGGCAGTAGATTTTTTTTATGGTGCTGAGTTGCCAGCCCGACGCCCAACCTTCAGCGAAGGTACGGCCATTCACGCATGTCTTTCGGAGGCCACTTGACCGCGGGGAGGACATGCAGGCTCCACACAGAAGGCACTCCAGCCGTGAATCGAACAGGAAAACCTCTTGCTGTGAGGCAACAATGCTACTGCTGTACCACCGCGGCTTTGCATGTGTTAATTTACATACCTGGAGATTACCTCCATTAATTAATGTTTAGTGTTAGGCAGAGCAATTCATAGTGGCTTAATTGGGGACTTTGTGGCCTTTTCTTATAATAACAATTACCTACATATCTTGAGTTCTCCTGAACTTGTCTACTAGCTCCTTCCCTAGTAAACATGTCATAACAAGTTTTAGAGGTTTAGATAGCAAAACACTGTCTAGCATATAAAAATATAATGGTGAGTTAGCACTGAATTTTATTGCATTTAAGGCTACAGTCAGTAACTTTTTATTCAGTGCTATTACCAATATGGAAACGTGCATGAACAAGAAGCTGCTTGTTCATATAATTGGTAAGGGCTGACAGCAACAGTGATTTCAATATATAGCTTGTCAGAATTCATGACTTAGTTCAGTGCAGATCAGGGACAAACTTAGAGGATGCAAATCTGTATTGGTGTGTGGGGTGTGCTGAGCTGTATTTATCTGGGATGGGAAACAGGATCCATAGTAATACCTTTAATGATTGTTTTAGTAAACACTTAAGCTTGCTGTGTGTGTGTGTTTAGGGGAGATGTATTTTATACCACAATGTATCAAAATGTCTAACATATGCAGCCTTATTTCATAATTTAAACTAGTGAAACATATTAACAATTTGATGATGGTTTTTTCTCTCTTTTTTTTTTTAATTTTCTGTATGTGACATTTATTATGAAGGGTTTAGAGAAGACTATCATATTAATCATCATCATCATCATCAACCTCCTTTTTCCAATTTTTTTCTATATGGGGTTGGGGTGTCACATCATCTGTCTCCACCTTTCCAGATTCAATGTCACTCTTCTACCTTTTTCAGTGGTCATGCCTGACTGTCTGAAAGATCTTCTGTCAGACAGTCCAATAATCCATTTATCTAGTTATTGGCTGGATATCCTTGTTTCCTCTTACCTTCTTCCTGTGACCTTCTCTGTAATTGGATGTACTTTTGGCATTTGCTCTGATGTTATAATTTCTTCATCTGTCCCACAGCATACATCCTGCTGCCCATATCAGGCATTTCATCTCTAGCTTCCTCAACTGGTCTTCACTCACTGCCCAGGTTCCTGCATCATGGGTCATGCCAGTGTTTAGTACACCTTACTTTTCAGCTTCTTCAGCATTATTCTGACGCACGCTACTATATATATATATATATATATATATATATATATATATATATATATATATATATATATATAAAACCACTACCAAATCCCGAAAACCCAAACTACCGACGCCCAAAATCCCAAGACCAAATGCCAGAAACACTAAAATACCTAAAAATCAAAACTGTGAAATTCAAACTACTGAAAAGTACACCCAACATACACCACACACATACACACACTGTCCCCCAGAACACAAACACACAAACCTAAACTACAGACAAGAAGGGGGGCAAGCCTCCCTGCACCCCCCATGTGGATGTGTGTGTGTGTGTGTGTGTGTGTGTGTGTGTGTGTGTGTGTGTGTGTGTGTGTGTATAGGTGTAGAAGGTAAAATAGGATTGGATCTTTCTTGGCCCAAAAAGCGAGATGCAGGAATAGCTAAAGAATTTATAGCCTTTAGTTTTCTTGGTTGAAAATGCTGGGAACCTTTCCAGCAGAGCAATATGCTTGGATTTATACATACCAAAAGTGGCAGTGTATCTGATGATAAGTCTGATAAGAGAAGAGTATAATAGCAGTATGACATCTTAGCATCTTGAAGATATTCCCTTAAAGGCAAATGAAGCACAGATTAAATCTGGTCGCATTTCATTTTGTACTGAGTATTTAGGAGATTTTATAGTAAAAAATGATTTACAAAGTCTTACTGATTATGGTCATATTCCGAAACTGGGTCTGTATTATAATTGTGAAAGCTGTCTTTCACAAATACATGTTCATCAACACATAAATGTTGAAGAACGAGAACAGCGAAGTACCAAAAAAGTGAAATGGGGAACGCCGAATGCATTCCCGGAAGTAACAGCGCCATACAGATAAGGTAAACCTAACTGTACAGACCTTACCTAAAACACTTTTTCAAACATATTTGCAGGGGGGCAAGCCCCCCCCCTGCACCCCCTACCCCCTACTTATATATACCAACTCCGAGACTGCACTACAGTGGGGAATAGGCTTCATTTCCTCATCCCCATGATCACCCTGCTGGCTAAGAAAATCTGTTCGGCATTCTCCATTTCACTCTTTTGGTACTTCGCTGTTCTTGTTCTTCGAAGTATATGTGTTGATGAACATGTATTTGCGAAAGACAGCTTTCGCGATTCTGATGTAGACCCCAGAAATATATATTAATGTTTACTGATGAAGGACATTTACATATCTGTATTCCTTATGAAACTGATATAGCATACTTATATTATGTGCTAAGCTCTTTCTTGGACTTTTCCAGTGTACATATTAGTACAGTTTGTATTTTATTAGAAATTCTTTTGAATAACAGTGTTTTTGTATCTGATAATGAACTCCACCATCAATTGTTTGGCATAGATGTGGGGTTGCTATAACCCTAGTTATATCAACTATTTTCTAGGAAATTGAAAATAATAGATTTTTTAGATCTATTTATATGAAATATACTACGATATGTTATTTTATTGTTGATTTCTTTTTATTTTATGGAAAGGCAATAATGAAATACTGGCTACATTCAAGGTAAACATTAATCCCCTAGTGATATTTGGAATTTTTTCATCACCTCTAGTTTTAGTGATATTCATTGTTTGGATATTGCTGTATTCAAACTGACTGAAGGTATAAGTTTTGGTTGGGGTGTCACATCAACTGTCTCCACCTTTCCTGACTCACTGTCACTCTTCTGCCTTCTTCAGTGGTCATGCCTGTCTGAAAGGTCTTCTGTCAGATGGTCCAATAATCCATTTATTGGGTTATGATCACAGATTTGTTAAAATAAGTTATGTTGTTGTTATTGTTGTTGTTAATTGTTTAGTCAAATTTGACTCTCTATGATATCACGGACTTTAGCATGCTAGGTTTGTCTGTCTGTCAAGAACTGCTTCTTTAAGTTCTAGCAAATTTGTATTAATTATTTCTGTGATACTATCTACTAACCGTAGCCTCTTCCACACACTTATTAATTTGCTTTCAATCTTTCCAGCCACAGTCTCTTTTTTAGTAAATCCTGACTTTACATTGCATGGCTTTTGATTGTAAAGTTTGGATTTATTTCCTTAAGTATTGACTGATTTGATCATATTGCAGTCCATTGAATTCTCAAATGTTTTCTCCAGTACCACTGTTTTAAAATATTGCTCACAGTCCAACTGTCATAGCCAAGTGTTATTACCATAAAAATAATAGCTTGGCTATATGGACCTTTGTTGACAACGTACGGTATTTGCTGTCTCTAATTTTTTCCAGTTGTGCCATAGCTTTCCTTCCAAAATGTAAGCATCTTTTAGTTTCATGTCTTTAAACCATCTGTAGAGATCTTTGAGGTCAGGAAAATAAAATCCGTTAATGCCTCCGCTTCTTCCACATCTATTTCCAAAGAATTGATAGGGCATATATCATAATTTTAGGGGTTTTTTTTTTTTGAATGTTTAGTAGCAAGATAGGTTTTGTGCTTTTTAGTTTAACGTTCATGAATGGGCTCTTCGACTTTTTCTCACATTCAGGCATCAACGTGGTATCTTCTGCATATCTGAGGTTGTTAATATTTCTACTAGCAGTATAACTTGATAAATATGGTCGCAGTATATAACTTTTGCATACTCCTTACCCAATCCTGAACTAGCCAGGTATTCCTTATCTGGTTCTAAGTCTTGCTTCTTGTTTTACATAAAATTCCTCAGGAAGCAAATACGTTGAGCAGTATCCTCATTTCTCTAAGAACTTGCCACAGTTTTGATGGTCCACACAGTCAAATGTTTTAGAATAGACAGTGACACTGCATTAAATATTTTCCTCTGACTCCATTGCTTTCTCCATTATCAGTTTGATCTCTGGTGCTTCTGTCCCTTTTAAAACCAGCTTGTATATCTGGTAGTTCTTAGTCCATATAAATAGTTGGAGTCTAGTTTTCAGGATTGTGAGCTGTACTTTGCTAGTTTGTAAAAGTACCATTGTTAAACAATTTCTGCACTCTTTAGCATTCCCTATTTTGGGACTAGAATATAAACTGATATTTTCTATTTTAATAGACAATGTTGTGTTTTCCAGATTTGATGGTAAATTCATATAGTAGTGTAACATAATTATTTTGCAGGATTTTAAGTAATTCATATAAAATTCAGTGATGTTAAAGTCCTTCTTGTATAGTTTTACTATGTGCATCACTGACACCTGTTTTTTTAATTTCTTCTACTTCTGTTTTGTCCTTTCTATCTTTTTTTTTGTATCGTGCATATTTTTGCCTGGAACTTTTCTGTAATTTCACAAATTGAACAGATATCTTGTCTTTCCCATTCTATTGTCTTTTTCTTTGAACTGCTAACTTAATATGCCTCCTTGTCTCCTCTGTTGCTATTTTCTCAAATGGTGCAGTCAGTTTAAGATATATTTACCTATTTCCATTATGTTTTTCTCTCAATATTTCCTAAGTGCCTGCTGACAGATATTTTTTTCCTTCTTAATCTATTTATTTTTTATTTGGAATATTTTTGATGCCATCTCCTGGGAAATATCATGAACTTCTGGTTATAGTTCTTCAAGTGATATATCCACCAGGTCTAATGCCTTAATTCTCTTCCTCATCTCCACTACATATTTACTTGGAATATTGTTGAGCTTGCAGCTAAGTGGCCTAGATTTTTCCTTGTTTTCTTTAATTTCATTCTAAACAGTGTAATAAGATGCTGTTGGTCTGAGACACATTCAACTACAGGGATTTTTTTTTTTGCTGATGGTATAGAACTTTACTATCTCTGACTGCAAAGTGACTGCAAAGTATATAGTCAGTCTGATTTTGACACTGACTGTCTGGTGATAGCTATGTATAAAGCCATCTCTTACGCAGTTGAACAAAAGTGTTTGCTATGACTAGTAAATCATTTTGGCAGAATTCTACTAGTTGATTTCCCATTTCATTTTGTACTCCAAGCCCAAAGATGCCTTTTTTTCTGGTTATACTTTGATTACCACCATCTTTAGCATTCTAGTAACATATGATGAATGCAGCATCTTCTGTTATTATTCCTCAAAAAGTTACTGCATATCTACATAGAATGGGTTGACTTCCTTCTCTGTTGCATCTGTAGTTGGAACATAAACTTGTATTACTGAAATGTTGAATAATTATGCATTACCTTTAATCATCTAAGTGAATCTATGGTTAGTGTAAGATGCGATAGGAAATGTAATAGGTTTGTACTTCAGGTGAGACGTGATGAAGAGCTTCATTCAGTAGATAAGTATGATATTGCGTTTGTTGTGACAAGAGTTATTCCTTGGGTGAGAGTTGTATATGCAGTATTGTTTTAAATAAATTGAGAATTTTATTTGGGAACTCATGGAGCTAGCAGGTAAAGAACCCAGGATGTTCAACATTTAGATAAATAGCCTAAGCTATAAACACAATTGATAACATTTTGTAAATCAGTTTTTACTAAAAAAAAATCTCCCAATTCCTTAATATAAAATGATATGCAACCTAAGCTAATATAGACCTTGTCCCAGTTACTGGCTGGCTTTCAAAGCTTAAGAGTCCTTCCATGTGTTCTGTCAGGAGAGAGCTCCAATAAAAGGAGGGATTGCGAAATCAGTCAGAGCTCTTTTGCTAGCAAAATGCATTCCTTTGTTGGGCCCTGTGGAATTCTCAGTTGGCTAGTGATCCCTCAAGGCCAGAAGCATAGCTAGGGTATGGTGAGAGGGGAAATCGCCCCAGAAGCAAAGTGTTGGAAGGGCACAATTGGCCATTAATCATCTTGTTTGCCTTTTTTTTTGGTCTTCACTGGGACAGTTAGCAGGGAGGGGGGCATGGATAGTAATCCAATCACTACAATGTAGTGTTCAGGTTATTACAGGGAAGTGGGTTTTTTTTATCTTCGGTTGAATAGCTACATGGGGTGGGGTGGGGTGTGGTGGTATTGGCCCATGAGCTGATTGAGCCAGCTATAACTCTGTTCAAAGCTAGGCAGTTAAGTCATTCACTGGGGAAAATCAGCCACTAAAACTTTTTTTTTGAGGAAACTTGTGTTTTTCGGACTAAAATGTTGTGTTTGCTAGGAAACTGGATTTTTTAGGGGAGAACCGTTAGTGCATAATGAATTTTGTGTGTACATGTTTTTGTGAACGTTTTGTGTGAAAGTTCTATTTTTTGACAAAATGTACCTTCAGATGCTGTAGATTTGTATATTTGGGGCAGGATTTTGTGCTTCTGGGAAACTCTCAGTGGTCTATTTACCTCAGGACCACTTGTTCTGTACCTTACCCTTTACTCACTCATCCATGCTCTACTTTCCAAGCAGCTACTGGTCTCCACAGTTTTATATTCCCCTGTCTGCAAGAAAATACATTTATTAGAGAGTCTTTGTGAGTCTGGCTTCTATTGTGCCTCAGCCATTGATGGATGATGATGATGTGGCCATTTTGGCTTTGTAGTACATTTTTCTTTTTCCATGGTCCCTCGGGTGTTGCATCTGCAGAAACCAAGGACATTGAGATAGCCCCATTTTCTGCAGCTGTATGCCCTTGGTGGACAGAGTAGAGCCATTCTTCTTAGTCTTACAAGAAGAGGTAGGTGAAGGATCTTCATTCAGCTTAGATAGAGAAACCGAATCTGGGATGAGTATGCCTACTGGAGGTATGTCATTAGCCAGTAGATCTCCTAGGAAAAGTGAACATAGTGAGAAAATTGTGTTTTCTTATATTTCCATTTCTGTAGACAAGGAAGATTTACTGAGATTTTTTAAGGAATACATTTTTGCTTTTTCTTTGCCTGCTTCTTTTTCAGGCATGAAACAAAAGAAAGAAAAGAAAAAGAGTTCCCCCTACTTCTGACGTTGAGTTTTGGTCAGAGGGACAGGCATTATGGGGTGATGGGTGCATTTCAGGAATTTTTTCTTAATGTAACCTTTCTGATTCTGGAAAGCATTGTTTCAGATTTACCTGGTGAAGATTTATCTTTTTCTTTGACTTATCTAAAATAAGAGCTTTTTCCCCAGTGGAAGTAGAAATTCCTGTTGCTCAGAACATATATTATGATTTATTATAGTAGAATATTCCTGTTCATCTTGTTTTGCCTGCTTTAGAGAATGTTTTTCTAACTATTTCTGTTTTGCCTGACAATCTGTTGGCAGGAAGTCTAACCATTTTTACAGGGTTTTACAGTCTCATAAGTATTTACCATTTAACCCTAAAGCAGATCTGGCAGTGATTTCCCTATTCAAATTACTCCTGCTAAATAGATTCCTGCTGCTAATCCCATTCCCTGACAAGGATGGGCAAACCTTTGAAAAGTTAGGGGGGTGGTCTATTCTTCTGCTACTTTAATTTTTATGATTAAAACTGTAAAGTTCATTGGTTAAAATTTTTACTTTTATCTTTTAAGAATATGCAAGAGTTAATTTTCAACTGTCCTTATTTAGATGTAAAAATATTTGACTGCTTCTTTAACATGTGCCTCTCATGTTCCTACGCACGTTTTAAAGTGCACTTATGATGCTGCTGATTCTTCATGCAGAGCAGCTGCTTCTGGGCCAGTAATGAGGATATTGGCTTGACTTCATTCACAGAACCTTTGCGAAGATGTTGAAACCGAATTGTTAAATTCTTTCTTAGGCAAGTGTCAGTGGCACAGCAGGTAACACACTTGCCTTTGGAGCAAAAGACTATGGGTTGTATTCCCATGTTAGGTAGATTAGTTGCTGATACTGCAGTGTAGCATAAGGGAGTACTGTACTCCTGAGTATGCCATCCTTTGTTTGAGATATTAAACTGAGGTCCCATCTGCTTGTGTCACTGGTAGCTCAGGTGGATATAAAAAAATCCCGCAGCACCTATAGAAAAGATTAGGGGACATTCCCTAACAAATTTACCCTAGTAGTATAAATACTACCTTTGGTCTCTTCTTGAAAGATGGAGCTAGCCTAGTGGGACTAATGTGGATAACAAACAAGGAACTTCTTTTTGACCCTTCTGCAGCTAAGGTACAAAAGAAGTTTGATTAAAGGGAAAAGTTGATTCAAGAATTGAATCAAATATTTCAGCTCTTGTATTATAAGGCAAGTACACATTCCCTTCCTGCTCAGCCCCCTTTTTCAATAAGCAGTTTAAACAGTAAGGAGCTGTCAAACAGGATTTCAAAAATAAATGGCAAAGAGGCTCCAAAAAAGAAAGGAAAAACCTCACAGAAATCAAGGACAGTCCTCCCAAACAGCATGACTACATACCTATTCAAGCTCTGTCCCCCATCCAGGCAACTTCTCCTTCACTCTGAAGCTTCATTTTCCATTGTAACCCCAGACTGTCACAGACAAATGGGGTTTAACTGTAATGCAGCTGGGATACATTTGGCAATAGGAATCTAACCCTCCCTTCCACATGATTCCTCCTTGCCCAGTAAACCAAATCTTCTTGTTTCTTCACATTCTGCATCTTATGCATGCACAGAGAGTAATAGTGCCTCCCTCTCAGCTGGGCAATGGCTTTTTTTTTTCAAGATTTTCTTCTGGTGCCATAGAGGAAGGGGTCCTGGAGGCATGTGTTGCATCTGTCCTTTCTGTACTTTTTCGTAAAAATTCCAAAGTCCATAATGTTTTCTCTTTAGTCTCTTTTAGCTCTTCTTCCTTCTCTGGACTTCATGGCAAAACTAGACTCGGAGGTTTGTCATATTCTCACTGACAAGCATTTCAAAATTTCTGTCTCTGGTTTACATTATCAGTTCTCTGTCTTACTCTTTGGACTTTTCACTGCTCTAAAACTAATCACAAAGTGTCTTCAGTAATTGCATATTGCAAACTTTAAGGCATTCAAATATTTCCATATTTGGATGATTGCTGTATCTTTGCAGACTCTTTTTCCAGCTGTTTTTGCAACTGTTCATAATCATCTATTCAGTCTGGGTTTTTAAATCAAATTTCAAAAATATTTCCTCATCCCTTCTCAGAGGATTGTATTTCTGGTGTGTCTGCTAAATTCTGTCCTGGGAAGAGGCTTCCTTCCTCTAGATAAAGCAGAGATATTTCCACAATTCTTTCCTAATTTTTCCAATCAAAGGCAGATATTTGCAAGGGAATTTTTGAGGCTTTTGGGGGACATGGCATCAATAATGCTCATGCTTTCCCTGGCCAGCCTCTAAATGAGGATAATCCAGTGGTACTTCAGGTCAGTCTGGACTCAGTATCTTCACCATTTATCTTTTCAGATCCCTGTTCTCAGATTTGTAAGAATGGAGATTTTCTGTTGGGTAGACCAGATATTTCATAATCAAGTGCTCCTGTTCTCCTTTCTGACTCCTCCCCAGTCTGCCACTACAGATGCATCAATTCTGATATGGGGAGCAGTTTCTAAAGAGGTAAAAGTACAAGATCTGTGGAATAGTCAGAGGCAAATAAATGTCAGAGATGTTGGTAATGATCATTGCTTTGAAAGCCCTAAATCATCTCTGGTCTTTTGGACTTCTACATGTTTATGTAGACATCACCACAGTGAAGTGGTACACAAACAAGCAGGAGTACCAGAACATATTCTCTTTACAGACTTGCTATGATAGCCTAGGAGATAACAACTCAGATCAGATTGACTCTGCAGGCTTCATACATTCTATCAGAGCAAAACTTGATTGCAGGTAATCTAAGTAAGACCAAGACAGACCCTCACGAATGGGAAAGTTCTTCTTGGGGTCTTCCAAGAATTGATCCAGCTGTGGAGAACTCATCAAGCAAAACTGATTGCCTTCATCCAGGACAGACAACTAAAGAAGTTCTGCTCCAGAACTTCTTGGAAACAGACCAGGAAGACAGATGCCTTCTCATCCCCATGGATGGGCATGTTCCTTTATGCTTTTCCACCCTTTCCACTAATATCCAGAATTTTGCTGAAGACCCAGAATGACTCTTCAAAAATTGTG